>NC_090280.1:100103179-100393179 GCF_037392515.1 Haliotis asinina
GGACACTCACCATGTACTGATTGTAAAGGTATTGGAAAAGCGCTCAAAGGGATATAACTCTGTGGGGTTCACTTGAAATAATGTTCGATTGGTAGAGGGCGCGATAGTCAATTTGATGTATGGTTGCATTTAAAAGTCCGAACGTTTTTAATTCAAGATTATTATCTAAATAGGCAAGTTTTTATACATTATTATTTTGTAAATTTTATGTACTTTCTACAGTTTAGAATGGAAATGCAGCTGAGCTGAGAGGCTTCGGGTAATTCTTGCACAGTCAAGCTGGTAGGGCGCATCATCAGTCCAGGGCCCATGTCCCCTCTACGTGCAGCCAAGACAGCGAATGAGGCGTCTTCCAGGAAACGCTGCCCAGTCGAACCCAACAAGAACTTTCCAGAGAATATATACACTCCATAATACTGCAGCCGTATCCAGAGTATTAGAGGGGTTGTTCCCGGTGGAGAACCCGGGCACTCTCCTGATCTGCCAGGATCCAGGAGGTACCAAACCAAGGGCACTGAGAACAAAGGGAAGCCTTACGACAGTGTACTTTGGATGCAAGCGAGACATTTCAAAGGCGAGGCCGGCATATTTATCATGCTTTTCCTGAATCTTGCAAGTCACACTGTTGTCAAAATGGACAGAAAAAAACCAGTGATAAACATATAAGCATTAGCTTTAACAAAACGGACAAAACCAGCTTTGTTGGCTTTAATTATTCTCAGGCTGTATATGGGTCTATTCCACAAAAGTTCAAAATCATCATTTTCCATGACGCCCTGGACGATCATAAGGTAGTTTCTTTGACGGCTGATCGTTTGTATTATTGATAGAAATGCATTATCTGTGTGTGAACACAGTGCATTTAGAAAGGGGTATTACCCTTTATGTCATGTTAACGACTCGCATCTAGTATGTCTATAAAATACTACAATCCATGAAACCAGCTGCAGAGGTGGAATTGTGCCGGTGTATGTCTTAGTGACCGACATGGATCTGAAGGGTACATGTGAAAACTGCTCCACAGATTTTACGTTCGTATATGCATACACAACATGCGTGAAATGTCTTCACATCCAGCTTTGAGAACGACCGTTAGCATCACAATATAGTCAATTTAAACATGCTCTGGGACTAAAGTGCAAAGCCAGAATTAAAATATAATGAGTTTGATCACATTCAGCGTTGTTCAGCCTATTGTGTGTCATGTCCTGAAACTTTGTGTGACAATACCGCTTCTCTGTGCACAGTTACAATTTCATCTACACTGTTCCGTGTTCTAAGAACTTCTCGCAGACTTTTATGATTATCAATAGTTTGTAGTGTAGTATCAGTGTCACTGACGGTGTTACAGGTGCTACGTGACAGTGGAAGTTTTGTTCGAGCATCTAATAACGCATCAAATTCACTCTCGCTTAATTAGTAAACGAAAGGGAAGAAAAAAGGAATGATTTCTCAACTTCATGTTAAGCAGCATGTCAACAGCTCCAACCATTTCACAACTTTGAGGTACAATCGAGTGTGCTCTTTTTATCAGGATTTCAAGGGGCGTCACAACACTCTCGCTCAGGAGCTCTAGGCTGCAACATTCAAGGCCTTAGTAAAGTGTTCAAGAAATTTCATGTTAGACGTGTTGGGAATCCTAAAGGTTGACAATAAACGGGGGCGTTGTGATTCCTCAATTCCCCAATTATTTCAGCTGGGCACATTACTTCACGTAGCGTACGTTTATGAGGGGTGTCATCGGTAGTGAGATCACATGTGTCATGTGCTTCATTGTGGGGCAGGACTGAAGTCCTAAAACTCTCAGGAGTCAAGTTACTAAACACGGTCACCCATCCAAAGACTGTCAGAGCTCGATTTTGCACCGTATCGTATGATGCCAATCACCGGATGGTCTAATATACACAACATCGCACTGCTGACAGAAATATATATACATAGTCACAACTGCACAATCTGCTTTCAGCCGAGATTTCTCACGGATGTGGAAAGGGTTTTGTCTCGTCTATGTAATGAGCACGTGTTATTAATGGTAGAATATGTGTTATTTTAATGTATAGCTATTTGACAACAATGGCCAATGGCTGAAGGGATTATGTAAATGTAGCTTGGGTTCGAGTCGGTAGCAAACGTATTGTAAGTCCCCATGGTCCCTACCTTCAGTCGCTGGCGGCTTGTGGCCGTTCTTTTTATATTACAGTCAGGCCGCGTTAGTCCGGACCCCAATCATCCGATTCCCGTGATATCCGAACAATAACTAGCTGTAACCAATCTTGTTTACTATGTACTTAATGATTACTCATTACCTGTTGATTCATTAATCCGGTGCTTCACTCTCCGTATTCGGACGTTAATTAGCGGTAACAGATTAGCTAATTACGCATAGTTTTGCTGTCTTTTTTTAGTTCAGATATTTTAGATTTTCGCGCTAGTTTCCCAGTTATGTCTGTGATACTCTAATTATTTCACCTTTTACTTTACTGACAGTTTTTGTAATTTACCATGAATCATTACCCAGTTACTTCTGTAAGTCACGACATGGCTGAAATATTGGCAATGTGACGTAAAATCTAAACTCGCACACTCAATCATTCTATTTGATAAAACCTGGGTGTGCAAAACCGTGTGTAGTGCGGACAACGCATGGGTCACAGCCAAGTGTAGTGTTTTTGTATGAGTGAAACTGTGAGTTCACTAGTTTTTACAGATAATTAAGGGTGTAACGAACTATAGATGCATTGCAGTTGTTTAGGAATCAATAGCAATTAATCGATTGTGAATATGGATTACTGTCAATAAATCGATAGTTGATGTGACTATCGATAGTAAAGCGATTGTTTCCGTTAACGTATGCGCAGCGCAATTAAAAATAATTTTTGATATCTTATCCTTTTATCTGATGATACAATGTTTGAAGCTGAAGTGTTTTAAATTCCTTCCGGTCTTCAAGGCAGCTTCAGCTGTCCACTTGACTTTGGGTAATATGTGTTCTGTTTGTTGTTTAGTGTTTCTTATTCCAAGTTTTTGACCATTGTCATACACAACCACTGCAACAGAAGCAACATTCGGTTTTCATGCTCCATTGTTCTGGACGCCGTTTCACAAAGCTCCCGTAAGTCTCATTCTCTTCCCACAGAGGTTACTCCTGTCATATCTTCCTACATAACCTCTGTTCAAATACGGCCATATTTCCCGGTCATCGAGAAATCCCCTTGCGGCAAAAAATCACAGCAGGAATTATCCTCCTTGTTACTACCCAATCAGATCACGCGTTAAATAGACATAGCTCCAATATGGCGGTCCCCATGGAGTTGGTTCATCAACGTGCGAAGGAAAGATTCGGTATTTCCTGTTTAACTGAAAATCAGAAACTGGCAATAGAGAGTGCAGTGATCAATCGCCATGATGTGTTTGTAGAAAAAGAAACTGGTATTGGCAAGTCTTCCAGATGCATTCGGAAATTACTGAGGTCTTGCGAATGATCACTCTTGCAACAACGTCTCTGATTGCACAACTAAATCTAAACGCCTCCGATCGCGAGTCTTGAACAATCGCACCATGAAAGGGCCGTATTAGAACTCAGGTTACGTAGGAAGATATGATAGGAGTAACCTCTGTGGGAGGAGAATGGTAAGTCTAAGATGTCATAACTTTGGCTCCCCTATACTGTAACATAGAGGTGCGAGTGCTTCGAAAACAGTTACGAGATCTTTGGCTTACGAGAGCTTTGTGAAACGGGGCCCTGGCCCTTATCTAAAATGGTAGCAAAACGATAAATTTGATGGAAATGTATGGTGGATTTGTTTTAAGCACATTCATTAGAACTACAACGAACAAGAAAAGCATTTGGTCTTATTTAAAATGGCATGTTAAATCTGGAATGTGAAAAAAACGTCTTGGGTAAAACTATAGTATGCATCAATAGTCTATCTATATCGTAATAGTTACTTTACCTCAATAGGCACCCATACAGATAATATATATCTTACTACAAACGATGACTTAAACTAAAAGAAGACATGAAACTAAAAGAAGAATGAATTTCTGCCTCAGTGGGTATTATTTCTTTTTTTCTTTCGTCTTTTCAGAACTTGCGATCTGAGAACTGAAACAAAAGAAACAGATTAATGGGAATTTGAATTTAGCAATATTTGATTTTATAACTTGGAGCGTTTTGAACATACCATAGATTCTGTTAGACGTACACAATATCCCCCCAAAATATTGATAAATGACACTAACAAAAAAGCATCTCTTTGCCAAACAACTGAGACGTTTCAGGAGATACATGGCCATGTACATTCTGAAAGAATCCAATGATTTCATCTTAGTAGAATTGGACAAACTGACCCCAGAATAGCACAAGAATTAAAGTCAGGATCTTGGTCTTTGATGGTTGATAATTGTTATATTCCCACATATGTCTACTCCATGTTTGCAAATGTACATTAGTCTTGATGTAAGGAAGTTGGATATGGCTGACACTGACACACCCACCCGACCCACGAAAAGCAGTGTTAGAATCGTATCCCTTTAGTGTGCGGCGATGTTCAGAATGTCAAACAGCAGATAGTCTAGTCAAGACACGAATATTATACACCGCCTTCATGCAGCTTCACATTTGCCGTGTCTGGCGTTCAAAACCGAGCACGCGCACGTAATCACTATTCAGGATATCTCCATATACTAGTATTATATTGTGTTATACCATTGGTACAAGTGTGTATTTTCTGTATATTTTGTTGTTAAATCAGTAAAAATTATTATTGGGTCACAAAGTTTGAATAATAGTTGTGATTGGTCACATTTCGTATAATAGATGATCCTCATTTGTAGGATTCAGGTTTTCCGGGAATTGTCTGCCCTTGAATTCCTGTTTGTTTACTTCCGGGAGACATTGTTTCGAGGGCATGCTACAGCATTGGCGATGGCACTAAGGGCAAGTACTTTCGGGAAACGACCGAAAATGCATGTAAGTGATAGCTGACGTGCTGTGGGGACACAGATTCACATTCATTCGCTGGAGTTTATATCTTTCTTCCTCCGTCAGCGTTCGATCTTCCTAGCCGCCGCCAGACCGCTCACTGTGTTACATTCTCCACGACTGTTTCTCTCTCACACTAAGACTTTGGTGAGTTTGTTTTACTATATATTTTGTGACCCCTTGCCTTAGATTTTGCCGCATTTGAATTGTATTTGAAATCTGTATTGTGAAATTGACTTGTGACTTTGTATACCTTGCTCTCGGTGCATAATAATACAGCATTTGAATGTTTCAGACTTGTCTTTGTCCTGTTTTGCTGGTTCACAGGGGATTTCTTACATTGTTTGTCATGGTAAATTCTTAACCGTAACACCATAGTGAGTAAAGACAAAGTGAATAAATAGAGTCAGACAAGTAAAGGTAGGTTAACAAATTTTTACCTGGAACATGAACGGATCGACAAGATCAACACAACCAATAGCCCGAGGACAAGTGCTCCAGCAATGCAACATACAATGATCAAAATATTGTTATCCGGTTTGCACTGCTCATCTGAAACAAGAAGAGTACGATATATTAGGCCTTTGTTGAGGACTACTTCAAATTTCAAAATTCAAGTCAAATTAAATTATCCTGTGGTTTATAATAACCCGTTCCATGTGGGACTGTCATAATCTAGCATCATGATACAAACTGCTACTATCGATCCAACAGCAGTAGGACAAATGCTGGTATTAGTTCCACGATCTTCAAGAACAGAAAGTTTAAATAAATACTGTCTGTATTCAAACTGGAAATAGTTGTTTCCAGAAGTTCAGTAATACGGATCATCGGCGACTTGGTCAGATTGTGAGTAGGGAAAAATTCAAAAAGCGTTTTGAATATCAGAAATGAGATGATTAATAGAGGAAGTCCTCAGGTATGTAATGAACTTCTTAGACAAAATTTACACAGTGTTACCTGGGTAAAAACGTGCGGACTTCCCTCACCATTAATGAGAGATGCACAAAAAGAAAGACGTCGAAACTAGTGTAGGGCTCACAAAAGTCAAGATTGGGATAATGTTTTATTCCGTAATGAAAGTCATATCTGACTATGTCGGAACTGTGCAAAAGTTAGGTTTCAGTGTCTTTTGTCCAAACGTTTGAAGAAGGAACGATATGTCCACCAATCAGATAATCGCCTGCTTCCAACGGCCCTCCAGTGGTTTCGTGGGTGGGCTTTGGTGTGTGAGTTTTATGGTCTGATCGTATCTCGTGACAGAGACATTTGTTGTTGAACTAAACACACACACACACACACACACACACACACACACACACACAGAGAGAGAGAGAGAGAGAGAGAGAGAGAGAGAGAGAGAGAGACACTAACGTATACGTCAGTCGTTAATGGTTTTACGGGGCAGTTGCATATATGAAACTCAACACTCAATAAATGGTTATTATTTCGTCATTTATCTCCACTTCCACCTTACCAAACGCAGTACTCGGTACCCACTGGCCATCTGAGCACACGTGACAGTTGTCATGTGGATGAGGGTGACCAGACAAAACACAGATGTCACCATACTTACAGGCCTGGGTCTGAATCAGAAGAGACAATCACATCTGAATCACATCAGCTGGTCAAGCAGCACATCAATCATAAATGACATGATGCAGAAGAACTTGGCTAATATATATACAGAATCCGCCACTGAAATGCAAACTAGACAGATATAAGTAAATATATTTAGACCAATAGGATGCCTTTAAAAGGTGAAGTATTAAGGAAGGGTTGGGTAGATGTTCCATTGCAACTTCTGCAAATATCACACTGAAAGTGTAATGAAACATGAATTTAGAAGAAGTTGAAATCATCCCTCTTTTTTCACAGCGTGAAAATGTTACACGAAGCAATAAAAAATTCAATTTCGGTCATCATCAGAAATATGTCCATTGCACGGTTTTGGCTGTTTGTGCAGCATGGTCACCCTCTGTCTGGGAATAGGTATCAAACAGTCACACAAAGAAAAAGCACTCGTTTCTTACCCCCGTCAAGCAAAAGCATGTAACGTAAACATCTTCCCAGTTTGTGGTATTAATTGAGTTTCTGTTTGGTATATACAAAATAGAAATATAAACATGTATCTGACTGTTGATCAAGTGTCATAACAGTGAACTTGTGCCAAGTTAATCTTTGAAATATACTTCTAAGTGTAGTCTATTTCTGTCAGTTGGATTTGCGAAGGTTATCTGAAATTGTACAAAGTATACGTTCAAACCAAAACACAGCTGATCAGATATCGCGCATTAATCGCATGACTGCTGATTTCCACTTACGTAACCACCTCACCCCGATATTCACGATACTTTATATAGCTATGAAAAGGGATCTACGACTTTATTAACCAGAAATCTGCAGGTTACAACGTTGTTAGCAACTTCACACTGCTGGCATGATGAGTTGAAGATGACGACGGCACTTGCATCACTGTATGCTTTTCCATCATTGGAGACTGACACCAGGTAACCACGGGCAACGGTGTTGGAAGCGCTGATTACAAGAGGTGGTGCAGGCAAGGTACAGACGCCTTCAGCAATGCTTTCCACTTCCAGTGTCTGAGGCAAAGCTTCACCATAGGTTACTCTATTGTTGTAGTCAATCTGCCAAGGGCCAATGTGTAAGGTTTGGCTTCTATACAGATTTTTGGTTGGATGGATCGTCGTTTAACAACGCCCTCAGCAATATTCCAGCTACACGGCGTCTGTCAATATTCAAGTCTGGACTAGGCACTCCACTGATCAACAGCATGAACATCGATCTAAGATCCCGTTAGTCGCCTCTTAGGACAAGCATGGGTACTGAAGAACAGTATTCTGACCCGGATCTGGGTAGCACCTCTTGGAATATGTAAATGACAACAAAGTTTGGTTAAACAGTTATAGTGGAATTAGCGCTGTCAGAATCGTCATTCAAGCATTTGCCTGATCCTATACTGAACAGAAATTATTCACATTAATATATTGCCCACAAGTAACCGTAAGTGTTTCTACTTTTGAAAGAATGAATGCGTTTTTGATGATAATTGTGGCAATACCCCAACGTTCTTCATTTACATCATAAAACACACAACATACCTCGAAAAATACAGTGCGACAGTTGCTGATGCCGTTCTCCACGATATGCTCTGTCAGCATGTGACTGACGTTGCAGGTGCGGGAGGTGACATCACAGACGCCATCCTCTTTCAGCCCGAAAGTTTTTGGCGGTTTGGTGATATCTACCGAGCAATCCGGCGCTCCATATCCTGCCTCACACTGACATATACCTAGTCGAAAAACATTCTCAAAGTCGGTAAAATAGCGGGGATGAGAAGCTATGAATGGTTATTCTGCACACCATTCCAGAAAAATGGCCAGTAAATGAACAGTGTAGAAAAATGGGATGACAAATAAAGTACAGAATTTGTCCTCTGAACACCAAAGATGACAGTAAACATTTACATTATAATAGACGAATAGTTGGAGTGTTCGAGCGGGTTAACTGAACTCAACTGACTCTGAACTAATCTTGTATCAATTCTTAGCAATATTCAAAGTGTTGACGTTTGTTTCAATGTTGACATTGTTTTCCTTGTCCAATAAAAATATCCAATATCTGGATGCAAACTTGTTAACATGCTACATTGCAAACATGACTTATCCAGAAAAATCTCACCTTCTACACATGTTCCTCTGTGGCTACATTCGTTGACGCAGAAGACCTTCTGAAACTGTTCCCATTGACTTGCTGTGGTTTCATTGGTCGTAGCAGCTTCTTTAGCAGCAGCTGTGGCGTTCATCATCAACTTCCTCCCACACTGTTCCGTCGCTGTCGCTACAGCCATGTCAGAGAAGGTGGTGTCGCCCATGAACTGTAGTCCAAATATTGGGTGACTGAGTGAGTGGGTTTAGTGTAACGCCGCTTTTTAATAATATTCTAGCAATATCATGGGGAGGGAACCAGAAATGGTCTTCATATATATATATATATATATATATATATATATATATATATATATATATATATATATATATATATATATATACCCATGTGGTTTTCTGGGTGATGAGCGGACACTGAGCACTAGGATTCCTACAGATATTGTACGTATATAAACCGCTGTTATAGCTTTGAAGCAGCACTTTGGTTTACAACAAAAGAACATCCTAGGTAAGTACAACTTGTAATTACCATTTTCAATACTGGCGGCAAAGAGCGTTCAACTAGAACAATGAACTCCAGTAAATCACTTATCCACAACGTGAGGACACAGAACTTTTTAGGTCATTTTCGTGATTTGCATAACAAAATCGTTGTTTCTTCAAATTGCAACCTCATGTTTTCTCAACCAAAACGGATCTAACCTGCGGTGAAGTATGCAGTGAAAGAAACACATAAGCCATATCTAGACGCACGTATTGTGTTAGTTCATGTGGAACAACTTCATGCAATTTCAGTGGTAACAAGGTGAACATTCACACGTCTACAGAGTTCGCCAGCAGCAGCCTTTACTGTTGTGTTTCTGACTACTTGAATCCACAAGAGGGGCGGTGGGTTAGCCTAGTGGTTAAAGCGTTCGCTCGTCACGCCGAAGACACGGGTTCGATTCCCCACATAGGTACAATGTGTGAGGCCCATTTTCTGGTGTCCCCTGCCGTGATATCGCTGGAATATTGCAAAAAGCGGCGTAAAACCAAACTCACTCAATCACTCACTCAATCACTCACTGAATCCACAAGATTGCGTCAAAGTCTGTACTTGGTATGACCACCATCGGCAGCAAGTTCAGCTCGGCACAGACTGCTTAATTATCGAAGTCAGTCTGCCGGAAATCTTCCCCCAGTCTCTGTTCAATGCGATAGCGAGTTGTGGAATTGTCTGAGGTGAATGCGTTGATGGAAATCTCTCAAAATAGGGGAGACAACTGGCCTTCTTGGTCGAAGTTCCACTGCACGCAATCGATTCCTGATAGTTTGGACGGAAGTTCTCAAACCGGTGCAGCTTCCACCGCTGAGGCAAGAAGATGACACAGGCGACCATTCCGAATGTAGCCGTCTTGGGTTAGGGTGGTAGCTCTTGGACGGCGAGATAATTATGGAGCTCTGATGAATGTTGAAATGCTGCACTGCAGACTGCGACTCTCAAACGTGTTTCGACTGATGGCGCCCAGTCGTGACATGATGACTCCGTTTTTTCCAGGCAAACAAGAATGAAACGTTTGCCTTTTACAGTGATCGATATCACATGCTTTCTGCTTACTGGCTTACTTATTTGGCTTTGGGTGTTTTCCTGGTGACGTTTTGGCTAATATTTCTTCACAATAGTTTCAGCACTGAAACTGTTTACAATCAA
The DNA here is from genome assembly GCF_037392515.1 of Haliotis asinina. NCBI lineage: Eukaryota > Metazoa > Mollusca > Gastropoda > Lepetellida > Haliotidae > Haliotis > Haliotis asinina. Next base: position 100,113,543 of record NC_090280.1, read on the forward strand.
GCAAAAATGACGTTTTGGAAATAAACGTTTATTTGTATTAATTTTGCTGCAACAATATTAGCCCAATATTCGCAAGGTCAAGTATGCGTTTCTTTTTAAAAGGATGTATTACCCACAAGTAATGTCTCTTTCAATGAACACAATGTATTTAATGATAGAGCCTCGCCGAAATCCAAATGAGTAAACATGAGGGATTTAGTGAGGGATTTAGTGAGGGATCTAACCTGTATATCCTGAGTACAGTCCCTTGTACTCTGTTCTACGCTTTCTTCATCAATGTTACGACACAGGTTGACAGACGCTGATTTGTTAAACAGTTCTTCACAGTAGGCACGAGCTGACTCCTCTGTCCACCCATTCGTTGACTGACAATATAATCATACCAATTCATGTGATGAACACACATCAATACTGCAGACCAAACCTGTATGCAGACCACACTAGCGCACGAGCTTGATAAAATAACAACTGTTAATTCATTGGGCTATTTGGAACGACTTCGAATTGGTCTTCAGAAACCCATGACTATTGTAAAACGTGACCTACAGTTTTGTCTGGTCAGGTCTCTGACTGTCATGACACATGCCATCATTGCGTAGATAGATGTTCATGCTGTTGATCAATGGATTGGCTAGTCCAGACTATTTACAAAGCTCCACCATACAGCTGGAATTTGTCGAGTGTGGCATCGGACCACAAACCAACCATCCAACCAACCACTAGATCATTTCACTTTGAAACTTGTGCATAAGTCTTTGATGACAAGATCTTTACCCACAAATTGGGAAACGGTATATAATTGTTTTTTGTAGACAAATGTTTCAAAGATTCCTTTGAGTGGCAAAGATAATTTTCACATATTCAGTAAGCAATGGTCTAGTAAAGATTTTCAGCCTTTTTCTTTCGGCATAACCAATGCAGACTTTCAACTCTGGCCAAAATAGGGTATCTAATTGGAGTGTTGAAAGATAATCACTCTTTGTTGTCTCGACAATGTTTCAGCTGATATATACGAAGTGGAAGAGCGTCACGAAGAAATGCTTAACCTGGCAGTGTGACATTAAAATGATATTTAGAATCCGCTTTCAGACTGATGAACCTCAGCGATTACTATAGTTGGGCCTAAATGGCACCGGATGGAGTGTATTTTTTCTATTTAGGAAATGAAGGAAGCCTGATTGAGCCACGGCTAAAGGTCACGTTTAGAGGTCGTTGTTTTATACAATATTTGACCCAAAAGTGAAAACACGTCCGTTCATATCTGGTGATGGCACCCTCGGATGATGTCATCGTACCCACTGATCAAGCTGAAAGTGGTGACCGGGAATTTCAGTCATGAGAAACATCAAAAGCAGGTCGCAGGAGCCTTTCCGGATCAGTTAAAATAATACCGGGTCATGTTGTGACTGATGCATTTTGATCAGACGGCAAACTTTGGAATGCTGTGAGATGTTTTTTTTTCATTTTTCAAGTTTGTGTGATGTGGGAATATATTCTCTCATGGAAAAAAATATACTCAACTGCCAATGTTTTGGTCAGTCCTTCAGTGAGTGGTCCTCACAAATTCTCGTGACAATTTCATTTACTGTTTATGACACATGACCATGACCAGAGCCGATGTTGATAGTTCTGCCTGTCAAATATATCTTTGTCGAGGTTAAAACCCGCCTAAGAAAGTGACAAAAAGAAAAACTTCTGCTACAATGCCAATTTGGAGTTATGTCCTTTTCACCTAATCAAATTCAGTCACAACTGCTCAGAGGCTACCCAGTGAGTGAGTGTAGTTTTACGCCGCACTCAGCAATATTCCAGCTACATGTCGGCGGTCTGTAAATAATCGACTCCGGACCAGACAGTACAGTGATCAACAGCATGAGCATCGATCCGCGCAAATTTGGAATAGGTGACATGTGTCAACCAAGTCAACGAGCCCCGTTAGTCGCCTCTTACGGCGAGCATAGTCGCCTTTATGGCACGCAAGGGTTGCTGAAGGCCTATTCTACCCAGGACCATATCTCTAGAGTATAAACGATGACCTTTGGTTTTTTAGCCATATGTACTGCTTATCCTTCACCAGAGCACCCCATTCAGCAGTGTCATTATATACCGAAATGCACTTCAGAGTCAGATATATATAGGATTCCAACCATGTGGACATAATAAATCTAATAAAAACAACCGATTACGAATAAATTCAACATCAATGCAAAAAAAACCCAAAAAGTCACGTTACTTACATTGTCTTTTTCACTACTGTATGATTAAACTTCAACCAGTCTTCTAAGTTTCCTTGTCAGTATGTGATTATTAACCGTTATCCAAGAAAGCAAAAATCATTGAAACTCTTTTGATGTAACAAATATACTAAGCATCAAAAGAAACGTCAGGTTGGTAGTTTCCTTACTGCGACCATAAAACTGAAAACTTAGCAAATGTTGTGATTGTATTTTTTGGTCAGAAAATCAAGCTTTACGTGACAAAAACCATTTGTCTCCAAACACAAATTCGAACCCAGGAAAGGTCCACCAAAACGCAGCATGAACATGAAGAGGGTACGGTGTTCTGCATGCAGTGCATGCATCAAATGCTGCACGTGCTTTTCTCTTGATCCAGCCCTATACAATGCACCCCCAAACTTGGTTGAAACATTAACGTCAAAACGTCAGCAGGATAACACGTCTTACGTCAGCTCAGAGGAACCAAGCCATAGGACGACTAGAAGCTGGTCACACTGCCCAAGCCGTTGCTAACCACTTCCATGTTAATGTTCGGACCATCTACAGGCTTCAGGAACGCTTCCGGACCACCAACACTACAGACGACCGTCCCCGCACCGGCAGACCAAGGGTCACCACGAGACGTCAAGATCGCCACATTGTGCGACGCCGCGTACAGACTCCTTTCCAACAGGCCTCTGAGACAGCACGTCAGACAATTGGGACATATGGGCGACCGCTCAGCACTTCCACTGTACGCCGACGTCTTAGCAGCAGTAACCTTCAGTGCCGAAGACCTTACCGTGGACCAATCCTCACGCCACGTCATCGCCGTGAACGTCTACAGTTTGCCCAGTACCGTCAAAACTGGAGACACAGACAGTGGAGAACTGTTCTCTTCACAGATGAGAGTCAGTACTGCATTTCTACGGCAGATGGCAGAACAAGAATTTGGCGACGTCGCGGCCAGCGTTACGCAGACGAGTGTGTGATGGAAAGGGACGCATGGGGAGGTGCCAGCATCATGGTTTGTGGGGGGAATTGGCCTAAACCGGAGAGTTGGTCCTGTGGTATTCCAGAATCTTGGTCTTGGAAGAGGAGGCGGCATCACAGCAGCGCGTTACATTGACCAAGCCCTCAGACCCCACGTTATACCACATTTTGCTCGTCACCGTAACAACGTGTTTCAGCACGATAATGCCAGAGCCCACACTGCAAGGGCTACATGGGACTTCCTACAGCAGAATGGTGTCAATGTAATGCAGTGGCCAGCCCTAAGTCCCGATTTAAATCCAATTGAACACCTTTGGGACGAAATTCAAAGGCGGTTGAATGACGTCATCCCAAGGCCAAACACAGCTAATTTACTGCGTCAAGCCTTCCTAAGAGTGTGGAACCAGGTGCCCATGGCATTCATCAATCGACTTGTGCACTCCATGCGTCAACGTTGTGCTGCGGTCATTGCCTCCCGTGGTGGTCACACGAGGTACTGAAGTCAGGATTCTGTTTGGACATTAAACGTTAACGTATTCCAATGAAATGCTGGTTAGTTATTCATCAATGTGTGTAGAAACTGTAAACAAAACCGTTTTTTCCATACACTTATTGCATCACATTCTGTAATGAATTGAATAAAGTGCCTGTCAAATTTGGAATATCTACTGACGTTTCTTTTGATGCTTAGTATATATAAGAAGTAAATAACAGTACCCTTCGTCTTCGTGATTCAAGATTCGGTCCAACATCACCTGATCGTCGTTGTCTTCGTCTTCTGATGGCACAGGAATTCTTACTATTCACTCGTCTGGTGTTTGATGGGTATATGCACTGCTTAGCGGTGGTGGTAGGACACAGAACTTCATTATGGGCGCCGGTGGAAGAGGAATCAGGTTTTCTCTCACAGGTACAATAGGAGGCCGAGACCGTAAATCTTTCCAGGTCCTTTACAACATCATCGTCAAACAGGGAAGCGTGCTTTTCCAACCTGAAACAAAGAAACGTATGTTCAATATCTGGTGGATTTATCATGTAAATGCGATCCGTTGAAGTTAGGTTGGGTGCTCGGATGAGTGACCGTGTTTGGCAGCTTGAGGTCTGGAACTTCCGTCCTGCCCCGGAATGAAGCACATGTGATGAATTTGATAAAAATTGCCTCTGTTCACCCAGCAAAAAATGGGTACCCAGTGGGAAAAGTCATGTGACTAATAACCTAGCACCGCATTGGCTTGTTTGATTATCAAACAGTAATAACAGTCATATTGTTAGCGTGTGATCTTATGAATGCCAATCGTAACTGATCATGGAACTTCTCTGAAATTTTAGGTTCGGACATGAGACGATGCGAGTGGATATGTTCCGATTCGATTTGTTGCGTCTGGGTGGAAAACTGGCACGATTGATCAATGGAGGTGCCTGATCTGTCACGATCTGGTCTCCCATTCAGATGCAACACGATCTGGTCTCCCATTCAGATACAATCACATATGTTGTGTAAGTGTTGTTCCTATCTGAGGGATCTGAAACCATCATCACGATCGGTGTCCCTGAGTTGGGACGACCTGATATGTACAGGTACGTTCATCAGGAACCAATGTGATCTGTTGCGATAGGATACAACTGTGGTTGCAACGTTTTTCACGATAACGATCAAAGGTGATCACAATTTGAGCTACGACTGGACCCTGATAGGTATACATACAGTTCATTTGACTATGACATTCACCATCACTTGAACTTCTTCAGACTGACCACTACAATCTACAACCATTGTAATGTTTGTCCTGTCCTCAATCGATTCCAATCATCACGTTTTTGAATAGGATAGATAGATTAGATAGGATTAGATAGGATATGTTGCACTTTGTTATGATGCAAGACGACTTCATGCGATGATCACGATTGAAAATTAATTATGTTAATTATTGAAAATCTTTTAACCGTCCAAAATTTGTCTACGATCAATATGATTCCACGATAGACCTCAAGATCTGATAGGATCTTGATAAGATAGATCTGATAAGATATAATAGTCTTCAATTAGAGCTACGATTTCAATCGTGGTGTTAATCAGGATAGTGTCAACGTGCCATAGTGTATTGAAATGGTGAGTGTAGTACAGTTTTAGGTAATTACTTCAGGGCTTGGAATGAAGCAGTGGTGATTAGTGAATGATGTCGTGGTTAGCAATATTTCAACTTTATCACGGCAGCAGGCACCAGAAAAAGTCATTGCAGACCATTCATTTTGCATCACGCAGTTGCTAGTGTTTGTTTTCACCCGTTGTTTTTGTTCGAAAATGACACTCGTGTACATGCACACCTTTTCTACAAACAACTATGTGCAAGTAGTGATGCACTCTCAAAAGATTCATTATTATCATATCAACATTGACTGACTCCGATATAACTCCCAGTTTTTCAATCGTAAATTAACAATGAAATTCCTCTACTTGTTTCAAGGGTAGAAAAGGCAATCCTGTCCAGTGTAGACACATCTGAAGGTTGCTGTTGTACATACGTACATCCAATAAAGCTTATGTTGTATATTCGCCTTGTTTTTTGTGTCAGTATAAAGAAACATGTGAATCATGTTCATTAGTGTTTGAGATGACAACTTGGGAGGACTAATGTAAATGAGATTTATTACGACCCTAAACATTCTAGAACAAATACGGCCATCAAATCTGCATACCATTCCGCATGTCCTTCTCTGTGACGTGACAGAAATGTTTTCACTTTATTGCCCAGTATAAGAACTAAGTTCTGTTGCATATTATCATTTTCATTTTTACAACCAATCTTTAAAGTCTCAATGGCAGTCGACTGGTCGGGAAACAAAGCCCTTTTTTCAATTACATCTGGAAGCTCACTGTCAGTCCTGAATCTCTTTTACTTTGATTATGATGACAGTACATTGTATTATGCATCTAATGTGTGGGGTTATAACTGGACACTGAAAGGTTACATTTGGATTGTGGGCAAAAAAATGTTGGAGGGTAAGAAATGATTTTTTGGTGTGGTCAGAATTACATCATTATTAATTTTATTACCTACTGGGAAACTATAGAAGCAAACTATAGAAGCAATCTCCCACTACAATAGCGCCATTAGACAACTTACTACAGAAGGATACCCCATGGTCATGGACCAAGAAGCATGATACAGCATTTCAGAAGGTGAAATCTCACTTGTCGTTATGTAAGCTATTGACTGAGTGTTTACCGTCACATTGGCAATATTGCAATATTGCAGCCATATCGTGAGGAGAGTAATTCATTTAAAATAATGAAAATGTCTGGAAGATTAAAACCTATCGACAATGGGCAGTAAAATGCTAGACATCATAGACATGAATGTAAATCTAGCACGCAAAACTAAAACTCTGCAATCAGAGAAGACAACAACAACAAAAAACACGGGCTATAGATCACCAACAACTGAAGGTAGATGACCATACTAAGGACCATGGGGACTTACATTACTTTTGCTACCTGCATGGAACCTAGCTGAATTTACAACATCCCCTCAGCTGCTGGCGACTGTAAGACACTTTAGCCAAAACGTAAAATAACAAATATGCTACGTTTAAAATTTTGGTACGTGAATGTTTTACTTTGAAAGTTCTGGGACTTACGTACCTTCTCAGGGGGACAATAATTTTACGATACTTTAACCCCCTTTGAGGGCACAGCCACTAACAATCGCAGTTTGCTAATTTACACTGCCATTAATGAAATAGCTTCATCTATATACAAAACATATTGTTCAAAATTTATCCAACAATTCTATTTCTCTTAAAAAAATTATTAAATGATAATTTACTTCATTAAAAAGATCCTTAATTGTTTTGACTTTGAAATAGTTATCCTTTGTGTAAAATCAATACAATCAAGCAAGACATGCTTGACAGTGATTCCCTCATCACAAGAGAAGCAAAACGGAGGATCTTCGCCTTTTAGCAAATACTCATGAGTGTATCTTGTATGACCAATGCGACATCGTCGCATAATGCATATGACCTCTTCAAATCTGGACTGACAACCCAAGTAAGTATAACCGATAGTTGGTTTGATTTGGTGTAATTTATTGATACCTACCTGTGTGTCCCACTTCTTTTGCATCAGATCACGGATATGAGATCTAATAACAGCTTTATAATCAGAGTATGGAATCAGAAGTGGTATTACCGATTTGATGAGCGCTGCCATAGCAGCACGATCGGCCATTGTGTTACCAGAGATTCCAACATGGTTGGGTATCCAACAGAAGACGATGTCGCATTGGCCAGTAGCAAGATTATACAATTCAATAATGTCTAATTGAAGTGGATGCTTGAAAGAAAGTTTCTTAATAGCCTGAAGGCACGAAAGAGAGTCTGAAAAGATTATGTATTGTTTACATTTGGGGTGTCTGTCTATATATTTAAGAGCCGTTAGTATTGCGTTTGCTTCTGCAGTAAAAATAGAGCTATTATCCGGTAATCGGAAGACATTCTGGATCCAATGACCGTGGCACAAGCTACGGCGCCACCATCCATGGACCCATCGATATCTGTAAAGAACGATTTGTAATTGCAATATTTACTTTTTAATTGATTATATTCTTGTTTATATTGTAAATCATTTGTTTCCGGTTTTTTAAAAGTTGTCAGTGTTAGGTCAACATCTGGTCTAACTAACTGCCAAGGAGGAAAAGAAATCAGACGGGATGGAGATATATTTTCTAGCTCAATTCCAGCAGCAGAGAGGAAAGGTTTCACTCTTATACCAAGAGGCGGAGCAAGTGAAGACTTTTTATTGTATAGAGTCTCATAAAGAGGATTAAAAACACAGTTAAATGTAGGGTTGGACTTATTGGAATATAGTTTAGTGAGATACTGTAAAGATAATTTGATACTTCGTTGGTTAAGAGATGGATCACCCGCCTCGACGTAGAGACTGTCAATAGGGGAAGTTCTGAAAGTTCCAAGACAAGTCTTAGACCTTGGTGGTGGACAACATCTAATAGTTTAAGATTGCTGTTACATGCTCCACCATATACGAGGGATCTGTATAAGTGTAAGAGGGTAGTTTGGTCTCCTCCCCAGTTTGAATTCGAAACTACTTTCAGTAAGTCAAGTGCATTTATTTTTAAGTATTTAATGTGTGGTAGGAAAGTCAGATGAGAATAAAAAATAAGTCCCAAGAACCTGGCTTCCTTTACAACTTTGAAGGGCGTGCCATTTAAACATAATTCTGGGTCCCTATGTGGTTTATATTTTCTGCAAAAATGTACAGTTTGTTTTGGACTTTATGGATTATATTTAGGCATCATTGTAACTGTCTCTCTATGGTATGCATATTTTTTTACCACCACAAGAAACATTAGAATCATCCACGAAAAGTGATCCATCAATTGAATCATTTAAAACTTTAAACAGACTATTTATTTTAATACTAAATAAAGTAACAGACAAAATTCTCCCTTGTGGGACACCCTGATCCTGTTCGTAATGGTCAGACAGGGGTGAACCCACTCGGACTTGAAATTGCCTGTCTTTAAAAAATTGTGAGATAAAAAGAGGTAAACGATCTCTCAAACCGAAATCCTATAAATCCTTCAAAATGCCATACTTCTAAGTAGTATCATACGCTTTCTCCAGATCGAAGGAAATTGATACAGTGTGTTGATTATTTACAATAGCATTCTTAACATAGGATTTTAATCGTACTAAATAATCAATAGTACTTCGGTTTTTCCGGAAACCACATTGAATATCTGTGATAAGATTATTCGTTTCCAAAAGTCAGACTAATCTATTGTTTACCATTCGTTCCATGGTTTTACAAAGGCAACTGGTTAACGATATAGGTCGGTAATTGGAGGGATCTGTATGATCCAGGCCAGGCTTTGGTATGGGGATACAATGGCATTGTGCCACAATTGAGAAAAAATTCCTGAAATCCAAATGTGGTCAAATATTTCCAAAAGTGTCAAAAGACATCTCTCAGGTAAATGTTTCAGTAATTGATAACGAATGTTGTCATCACCAGCTGCAGTATCATGAGCATGCTCGAGAGCAGTATGTAGCTCATGTAATGTGATTAGAGTCAAAATTAATTCTTTGTTTTTCTTGTCGATTTATATATTTCTGAAATTCAGGTATATAATTTGATGATGAAGAATTTCTGGAAAGAGTTTCACCGATTTCATTGGCAATATCACCCTTACCAGTTATCAATTTATCACCTTTTTAAGATGTTTAACAGAAGATCTGGAACCTGTGCCTTTTATTCTTTGGACCATATTCCACACCTTAGACATGGGTGTGCGCGAATTAATGTTGGAAACATATTTCCTCCAAGACTGGCGCTTAATTTGTTTATAAGTTAGTCGTGTCTGGCACTCGTAATTTTAACATTATTTTAAGGTATGAACGGTAGGATGTCTGCAAAAGTATTTTTCTGCTTTCTTCCTACACTTTCTTGCTTGTTTACAATCATTGTTGAACCATGGTTTACGAAGCTGAAAACAACTCTATCGGATCTGATACATTCATAAAGTTTTCCGGTATTATTTTTTCAATATACAACATTTCATATAAAGACCAATTGGTCTTACTAAAATTCCACCGTGATAAAGGTGGATCATCATCAGGTTTGATAGCTTGTAGGACAGTTGGGAAGTGGTCACTTCCGCAAAGGTCATCATGACCAGACCAGTCAAATTCGTTGTAAACATTCGAATCAGCGAGGGACAGATCAAATGCAGAATAGGTTCCTGTTCCCGTATGTAAATAGGTGTTGGATTCGTCATTAAAACACGCAAGCTATTATCAGATCTAAAATCCTGAATAATCTGGCCTTTATGGTTTGTGCTTGTACTTCCCCATAGAGGTTTGTGCCCGTTCAAATCGCCCATGATGATACAGGGCTTTGGTAACTGATCATAGAGATTTTGGAGACAAGTTTGTCGGAGAACAGATGAAGGTGGAATGTACAAAGAACACAGAGTAACTGCAATGTGCAGGTTGAGGCGAATAGCTACTGCTTGGAGATTTGTATTCAGTAGGTGAAAATGAATGATAAGAACAATACTGCCTTAAATCAGATGTGTCAGTATGTTTGAGATACGTCTCTTGGAGACATAGTCTTGTACTAACAACTGTACTTCATGAAAGTTATGTTTACGTCCTCTGCAATTCCTTTGTACTAGATTAGCTGAATGGCTCATGGAGGGATAAGCATCTAAGGGGCAGTAACGGGAGATACCTTTCTTTTTGAGCGAGTGACCATTTGGATGGCCACCAGCGCTCACACGGGTGGATACTTCAGTAGCCACATCTTCGAGCAATCCATATTTATTATGAAATTGCACTGTATCTTTTAATGCTTTTGGCAATCTGTCAGACTGAATCTTCTTTTTCTTTTTATCCACTTTGGTAGATTTGGACGATTTGATTTGATTTGAGTTTGTCTGTGTAGAAGATGTTCCTTTTTGTTTTTGGTGATGGATCTGTGACCTGTTTGGAACTTACGGTATGTTGTAATTGATCGGAAAGGGATTTGGGATGTCAGAATGTACTCAGGAAAATTCTGTCTGACAGGGTATAGACACCGTGACCTTTTTAGCTACTGAAGTATAATAATGGACTCTCTGAAACAGGTGCAAGAAGTCTGGCTTGTGTTCCGGCATCAGAGCAACTGAGTCGTTTTTCACTTTTTATTCTCTGCACAGTGGCCTCATATTTCCATAGAGGCCAATCTTTAGAAGATGCCACATGGTCACCTTTGAAATTTAAACACTTGATGGTGTTGGTACATGTTTTTCCATCATTTGCAGGTCCTCCACATCTAAAACAAGCTAATTTATTCCTACAAGAATTTTGCCCATGGCCGAACTTCTGACATCTTTACGGTATGTGAATCTTTTTACCTCGATGACTTCTGAGCTGAGAGACAATGTCTTCAACACATCTGTCCGCGAGACTTCGGTCTCTGTCACGGATTAGTCCTTTGGAAAAGTTAAGTGTCTTGTGTGCTGAACATGTAATGTAATGTCAGCTAATTTGGTTGACGTCATGAGATTAATGGCCTCTGACACATTCCTGACACATTCAATCAGAAGACCAGCAGGCCGTAATTTGGAAACATTTTTCAACTCACCAGCTTTACCTTGTAGGCCCTTTTCTAACAGAAATGAGGAATAGGAAGCAAGGGTTCGTTCACCCTTTGCTTCCAAGAAAGCGTGGCCAAGTATCCCTTTCAGAATATTAACAATTTCGTCACAACGCCATCTTCGTTAGAGTCAAGCTCAGAATCAGATTCTGAAAGTGCCGGGTTTTTTTCGTTTTTGTTTTTTATTTTGCTTACTCATAATGAATAGTATAATGGTTCATCAAATCTGTTCAATGCCCACTATGGAGCGCCTATAGGGGCGATGTCATGCGTAAGCGGAGTTCCAGCAAACTGACACCAAAGGGTTACAGAAATGACATACTCCAATTAATCCAAAAGATCAACCAGATTGGCCCATGAGCCACCGCCTTCTGGGAATATGCTCTAGGCAAGAACATAAAACATATTCATGAACGTTCTGAGTATTCAGAATGAGTGAGTGAGTGAGTTAATACTTAACGTCACATTGGCAATATTTCAGCCATATCGTGACGAGAACATTTTGATACTGAAATGAAATATGTATACATTATAAAATCCTGTCGTCAAAGGACAGTAAAACCACTAGAGCATCACATTTACAATTAAAACTAGTGTGGAGAGTTAAAACAATTACCACTATTCGGACAATACAACATAAAATACGGGCTGTAGATCGCCAACAACTGAAGGTAGATCACCATACTAGGGACCATGGGGACTTACAGTACTTCTGCTACCTGCATGGACCCCAGATGGATTTACACCATCCCCTCAGCCGTTGGCGATTATACTGAAAGTTAGCCATTATTAAAAACAACAAATATACTACGATTAAAAGTTTGGTCATACTAAATTTACATAGAATGTTTTGGACTTACGTACCCTCTCAGGAGGACAATAATTTTACAATACTTCAACCCCCCTCGAGGGCACAGCCACTAACAATCTCAGTTATTAATCTAGACTACCAATAATAAAATATTTATCTATTTACAATTCTGATAACAAATCTAATTCTTTTAAGAAGGCAATAATTAAATGAGAGCTGGTATGAGTAAAAAGATCAATCATAGTTCGTGAATTAAAATACTGATCCCTTGTGATGGAATACTCTACACAGTCAAGCAGGATATGCTTGACTGTGATTCTTTCATCACAAGGGATGCAGAACGGAGGATCCTCACCTTTCAAAAGGTATTCATGAGTATATCGTGTATGGCCAATACGACATCGCCGCAAAATGACCTCTTCAAATCTGGACTGACAACCCAAGTGGGTATACCCAATATATGGTTTAATTCCATGTAATTTATTTACACCCACTTGGGTGTCCCACTTCTTCTGCATCAGATCACGGGTATAAGATCTAATGGTAGCTTTGTAATCAGTGTAGGGAATAAGAAGTGGTGTCACAGATTTGTTGAGTGCTGCCTTAGCAGCAAGATCGGCCATTGCGTTACCAGAAATGCCTACGTGACTGGGTAACCAACAAAAGACGATGTCGCATTGGCCAGTAGCAAGATTATTATACAATTCAATAATATCAATTAAAAGTGGATGTTTACAAGATAGGTTTTTAATAGCCTGAAGGCAAGAAAGAGAATCTGAATAAATTATATATTGTTTATGTTTAGTGTGTCTTTGAATATATTTGAGAGCCGATAATATGGCGTTTGCTTCTGCTGTAAAAATAGAACTATTATCTGGTAATCTAGAAGATATTGTTCTGGATCCAATGACAGTGGCACAAGCCACAGCGCCACCATCCTTGGACCCATCTGTAAATAAGGATTTATAATTGCTATATCTATGCTTCAATTGATGAAATTCTTGTTTATATTGTAATTCATTAGTTTCTGATTCTTTAAATGTGGCTAGTGTTAGGTCGACTTGTGGCCTAACTAACTGCCAAGGAGGAGAAGAAAGAAGACGGGAAGGTGCTATATTGTCCAGCTCAATGCCGGCAGCAGAAATAAACGATTTAATTCTGTGGCCTAAAGGCGGAACAAGAGAAGTTTGTCTGTTGTACCGTTCCTCAAAAAGGGGATTAAAGATGCAGTTATAGGCAGGGTTTGACTGATTGGAATGTAGTACTGTAAGGCTAATTTTATACGGCGTTGGTCAAGGGATGGCTCATCAGCCTCGACGAAGAGGCTCTCAATGGGTGACGTTCGAAAGGAGCCAAGACAAAGTCTTAGACCTTGATGATGGACTAAATCTAAAAGTTTAAGGTTACTTTTGCAGGCTCCACCATATACAATTGAGCCATAGTCAAGTTTAGAGCGGACAAGTGATCTATATAAGTGAAGGAGAGTAGTCTGATCCCCTCCCCACTTTGAATTGGATACAACTTTTAACAAATCGAGCGCCTTGAGGCATTTAGCTTTAAGAGATTTAATATGTGGCAGAAATGTTAAATGGGAATCAAAAATTAAGCCCAAGAACTTGGCCTCTTTACCACCTTGATGGGAGAGCCATTTAAGGTTAGCTCTGGGTCCTTATGAGGTTTATATTTTCTACAGAAGTGTATACAGTTAGTTTTGGATTTAGAAAATTTAAATCCGTTTTCAAGACACCAGTTATTTATTTTATTTAAACACAACTGTAATTGCCGTTCAATGGTGCGCATATTTTTACCACGACAAGAGATATTAAAATCATCCACGAATAATGATCCATCAATTGAATCATTTAAAACCTTTGATAAACTGGTGATCTTAATACTAAATAATGTGACAGACAAAATACTGCCTTGAGGGACACCCTGATCCTGATTGTAATGATCAGACAGGGTAGAACCCACTCGGACTTGAAATTGCCTGTCTTGTAAAAACTGTGATATAAAAAGAGGTAAACGACCTCTCAAACCAAAATCATGTAAATCCTTTAAAATGCCATGCTTCCACGTGGTATCATAAGCTTTCTCGAGATCAAAGAAAATCGATACAGCATGTTGTTTATTTACTATAGCATTTTTCACAAAGGATTCTAAACGTACCAAATGATCAATGGTACTGCGATTTTTCCTGAAACCACATTGAATATTTGTAATAAGGTTGTTGGTTTCAAGATACCATGTTAATCTATTATTTACCATTCGCTCCATGGTTTTACATACACAACTCGTTAAGGAGATTGGTCTGTAATTAGATGGATCAGTATGATCTCGACCAGGCTTTGGTATTGGGACTACAATGGCATTACGCCAGGAAGTTGGAAAATTGCCTGTAGTCCAGATATTATCAAATATATTAAGCAGCGTTTCCAAACATGTTTTGGGCAAATGCTTCAGGAGCTGATAATGGATACCATCAGCCCCTGTAGCTGTATCATGAGCCTGTTCAAGGGCGGTATAGAGCTCATGCAGTGAAAACAATTCATTATAATCTTCACCATTGTCCGAGTTAAAATTGATTGTTTTCTTCTCCTGTTGTTTCTGGTGCTTTTGAAATTCAGGGACATAATTGGATGAAGATGAGTGCCTGGCGAGAGTTTCACCAAGCTTATTGGCAATGTCAGCCTTATCCGTTAATAAATTATCACCATCCTTTAAATGTTGAACGGTAGATTTGGAACCTTTGCCCTTTATTCTTTGTATCATATTCCACACCTTTGAAATAGGTGTGCGTGAATTGATCTTGGAAACATATTTTCTCCAAGACTGACGTTTATTCTGCTTAAATGTGCGTCGAGCCTTGGCATTTAAAATTTTAACTTTATCTAAATTGTGAACAGTAGGGTGTCGGCGAAAATAGTCTTCTGCTTTCTTCCTACTTTTCCTGGCCTGTTTACATTCGTTATCAAACCATGGCTTACGAATGTGTGGATTTACAGAGGACTTAGGAATAGTATCATCAGCAATTTGTTTCAGTGTCTCCGAAAATGACTGGATTGCATCATGAGCGTCCATGAAAAATTCTGGTTTTAAGTTTTTAGTACAACTAGTCTGAAATAAAGGCCAATTAGCTTTAGAAAAATTCCACCTTGACGTCGACAGATCATCAATTGGATTTATAGCAGTGATTACTGTCGGAAAATGGTCACTACCACACAGGTCACCGTGGACTGACCATGAAAATTCATTAAGTATGGTTGGATCTGTGATTGACAAATCTAGTACTGAATATGTACCCGTTGCTGGATGTAGATATGTGTTCGAACCGTCGTTAAATATGCACAAGTCATTATTAGAAACAAAATCTTCAAGAATTTTACCTTTATTGTTCGTATCGTTGCTTCCCCACAGAGGATTATGACCGTTGAGATCTCCCGTTATAACACAGGGTCCAGGCAATTGGGAATATATATCCTGAAGTTCTGATAGCTGAAGAGTCGAGGATGGTGGTATGTACAAGGAACAGAGTGTGATCGTGACGTGTAAGGTTAGTCGGACAGCAACAGCCTGAAGTTTAGTTGTAAGAGGAACAGGGCTGGGAATGATACCGTGTCTCACCAAAATGGAAGCACCCCCGGTTGCTTTATCCCCCGGAGGTGAAAAACAGTGATACGAGTTGTACTGACGCATTTCAAACTTATCATCACGTTTAAGAAATGTTTCCTGTAGACTAAATGCTGATGGGTTTAAATCTTGAGCTAATAATTGGACTTCGTGAAAATTATTCCTAAGCCCTCTGCAATTCCACTGTACTACATTTGTAGCGTTACTCATGGCGGTTCTATTGGAGACCTCTCACGTGTACGAGAGGAGGGCGTACCGTTATTTCGGTTTTGTGAAGATGGCGTATCATCCATCTCCAAAGGCTCAAACAAATTGTGAACCTCTACAGGAGTATCAGCAGGAGATTTCTTTGATCTACGATTTAGACGCTTTCTTTGCGATTTTGACATTTCACCTTTTGACATTTCAACATCTATAGCTATTTGAACAACTTCACCTGATACATGACTAATAGTCTGAGAGGCAGACGTTGTAAAAAAGCCCTGACTGCCAGAAGTACTATTCACATGAACAGGTTTCTCAGAAGCCATCCAGGTCAAATCCGTTTGACACGAAGTAGAGATTGTTTCTGGTCGTCAGCAGAGTATGTCACAGTGGGAGAGGGATTATGTTGATTCTGGCTAAGGACTTTGTTTTTAGCCTCCATGAAGGAAATATTTGTTTCATACTTTAATTTAAGTATCTTAGATTGCATTTGCCATTCAGGACAACATTTAGAAGAGGAAAGATGACTGCTTCCACAATTGGCACATTTAATATCATTGCTGCAGTCAGAGTCCTGATGATGTTCACTACAACGATGACAACGAGGAGTGTTTCGACAGGACTTAGACCCGTGTCCAAACGTCTGACAGGAATAGCAGCGGAGTGGAGTGGGGATATACACCTCCACTCCGATATTGAAATAGCCGGCTTTGATTGACTTTGGCAGAGTGCACGATGAAAAGGTAAACATGTAAGTGTGGCCAGGTACAATGCTACCATCCTGCTTCTTAACAGGAATGCGTTTGACGGAAGTTACATTCTGATCCTTAAGTTCAGCCACTATTTCATCCTCGGACATGTCCGCCAGACAATGGGCTCTATCCCTAACAATGCCTCTACTTGAGTTCAGAGTTCTATGAGCTGAGACAGCAACATTGACGTTGGCAAATTGATGTTGTTGCAATAAATTTATGGATTGCTGTCGTCGCGCACACTCAACAAGAAGTGTACCTCCTCTGAGACGTGAAACGTTCTTAACGTCTCCACAAATAGATTGTATTGTCTTTGATACTAGAAATGGATTGATCTTAAGTGGTTCACCGTTGGTAGATTCAATAACTATGAATCTTGGCCAAGGTTCTTGGTGTGTTGGACCTGAAACATCTTCATTGCAAGAAAGATGATCAGCCTCTAAACGTCTTTTTTGTCGTTTCTCGTGGAACCAGAAAGGGTGATTGACATGGTGATGATAATAGATTCAGCACTCCCGCTCCCCACCCGCCACCGAGTGTCAACGAGGACAGTGTTGTACTGCAGTGGAACTCCAGCCTGCAAACACTAAGGATACAGGAGTGGTATACTCCAGTAAATACGACATGAGTAGCTACATTTGTCTACCAATTCAAATGCTAGGCTGGTTCGGCTATTAGCAAGAAATTGGAGACATATAGAACACAGAGGTCGACATCACCAGATTGGCCCATGAGCCACCGCCTTCTGGCATAGGACTCTAGGCAAGTAGATATAGCAAAAAGGTATTACACACTAGACGTCAAAAATGACCAATGCCCAATAAATCAAATGTGCGAAAATACTTTCTATGCACAGGGCATGGCGTGACCAGCCGATTGATAGAATCGGGCCGATTCTACCACCAGTCTAGGTGAAGTAAGGGCCGAAGTGGTGTGTTGAGCAATAGGAGCAAAATGGTTCAGTCCCCTACTGCCCTCAACCACCAGGATCCCGTCCTCCACCGACACGGGACGCAACCCACGGTAAACAGGTTGCCCAATTTAGTCGCCTCTTACGACAAGCAATGGGGTGCTGTGGACACATTCTGTCCCGGGTCCACACGGGAGTATTCAGAATGAAGGTACCGAGTCAAGATATAACAAAAGTACGTGCCACAGGGCTCGGCGTGACCAGTCGATTGATAGAATCGGGCATAAGAGAATAGTTTACATGAGTAGAGAGGAATGACAATATTTTCCTACGGGTCTTACATACCTCCATGAATCCAAAAAGTCTTTGTGGCTTCTACTATGGGGACACGTAGATCCATATGATGCATATCCCCCGTTCTTCAGTTTCAAGTCATCGCAGCTGTTTCCATTCAGTGTTCCACAAAGACCTGTTGTACGGTGTACGTCAGACTCGGATGGATAGATGTACACATTCAGATGAAGGTATGTTAAGTCAACTCTGATCGTTGTTCCCGTAGGCAAATACACCTTAAATCAAATAGAAGTTTATTCAAAAGATATGTAACATAATTACTCACTTGAATATAGCTTTGTCGTTTGTATTTCACCAAAACAGCAAGCGTGTAGGACTCCAATACGAAATATGATTAGCACGCTAACGTATCATTTGACTCACTAATTGTGGTGCCGCAATTCATCAGTTTGCAGTTCCAGTATTTGCTAAGTGCTGGTTCGACTCTCAGATGCTCCTTGTTACAAGATTTTTGTATGTGTGGTTGTTTTGTGTCACTGTTTTAACAGCAGTATTTTATGTGAACAGTTCAGGTCAGTCAAATCATAAGCTAAAACAAATGACAGCTTACAAACCCGCCGAAAAGGTTTTATCCTGAGTTATGCGGTTTTTGAAAGTTGTAAATATCTGCTTCACATTACCCATTCCTCTTTTCATCTTGTATATTTCTGACATGGAGCTAATATGTCGTGACGCTATTTTCATATTCCTCTGACGTAGAGCTAATATACCGTGAGCGAGTTTAGTTTTAGGGTTCACTCAGCAGTCTTCCTGCTATATGGCGAGTCTGTAAATAATCGAGTTCGGACCATATAATCCAGTGATCCAGAGCATAAGCATCGTACTACGCAACTGGGGTACGATGATATGTGACAACCAAGTCGTCGATTCTGATCATTCAGTCCCGTTAGTCGTATCTTACAACCTGATATGCCGTGACGCTACCGTTCACCTTGCACTTTCCTCTGACCTAGTGCTAGTACGCCATGTCGGTACCAGTCACCCTGCACATTCCTCTGACCTAATGCCAGTGTGCCATAACGCTACCGTTCACCTTACTCAATCCTCTGACATAACGCTAATATGCCGTGACGCTACCGTTCACCCTGCACATTCCTCTGACCTAATGCCAGTGTGTCATAACGCTACCGTTCACCTTACTCAATCCTCTGACATAACGCTAATATGCCGTGACGCTACCGTTCACCCTGCACATTCCTCTGACCTAATGCCAGTGTGTCATAACGCTACCGTTCACCTTACTCAATCCTCTGACATAACGCTAATATGGCGTGACGCTACCGTTCACCTTGTACATTCCTACTACATGGAACTAATATGCCGCATGCCTTAGCCAAAATCGATATCAACAAAATATTAATATTCAAAATTAAGAGAAACTGTCTGATCTTACCTGTCACACCTGAATGCTAGATTCAGAAAACGAACACATGTTTACCTGATACTGACTGTCTTTCCTGTGGACAGACATCTCCTCAGGGTGTCCTCCACATGTGGCAAACCCGATTTCCCAAGGTACACCAGCGCCACCACACCGGTCGAATCGGAACACTGTCCGTCCTGAACGTACAGCGATCGCACATGGACATGTAGGAGGTACACGGATGTACCAACACGGAACTGTTGACATGTGTACCTGCAGAATGTAACAGTAGCTTCCATGCACATTGACTATGATGATCAAACTATCAAAAGCATATACCGAACAGGGTAAATATCTGTAAGAGTGAGTGAGTGAATGAGTGGGTGAGTGAGTGAAGAACTCGAGTTGATGTAACTGATATCAGTAGACACTTGATGGAATTTCCATACATATCAAAACAGTCAAAGCGATACCTCAATGTTATATTCTTCATTCTTATACAAGACATGGTGACCAGGATCGTGGTGTTCGTAGTATCTGAAGAAAAAAAGAAACTGGTCATATGTAGAAGGTATAGACATGGTACATACTCTAGTAATTTGTACATATGTACATATTTAGAGAACTGACGCTGACGAAACAAAGCTGCTCACCCTAGCAGAATCGCCTATGAACCACTATGTAGTACTGTACAAAAGTCATTTTATTAGCCACACTCCCTTGTAAAGATTCAGATATTTTAAGAGAGTACAATCACATAATCAATATTCAAACGTAGATCGCAAATGTGTCGATCAACCCTACTCGTTTCAGAAGGTGAGTAATTGATGTTGGATACAAAATCGAAAATACCTGTCAGTTTTCTTAACGTTAACGTATAAAACAGCGACAATCTGCAGGGGAAAATATAATGCAGGAATGGGGAACCTTGTTTAAGAAGACGATACGCAATAATGAACGTTTGTCAACGTTTTGCTGAGACGATTCTGATCACTCAGCCCCGTTAGTCGTCTCTTACAACCGATATGCCGATATACCGTTCACCTTGCACATTCCTCTGACACAATGGTATGAATGTCGCCACGCTGCCGTTCACCTTGCACCTTTTCGTCTTTCAAAACTGCTTGTACCATATTTGATTGTAAAATTTTACCTATCCTTTTATACGGGTCTGAAATTTGGGGAACAAAATATTTTCACTGTTTAGAAAAGATACAGGCTTCATTTTTTACACATTTCCTAAATCTGGGAAAATTTGCTCCCAATATGGCTATTTTGGGTGGAACTGGGCGTTGAAATATATTTGTATTAAGTAGAATAAGAATAATAAGATTTTGGCTTAAATTATTGAAAATGGAGTCGTTTACATACCCAAGGCAAGGCTATATTTTCTTAAAAATGCAAGATGATAATGGTAAGCTAAATTGGACATCAGAGGTTAGACAACTACTTTTTGTAACTGGTTTCTCTTATGTGTGGATAGCACAGGATGTTGGAAATGAACAGAGTGTTCTGTGTATCTATGTGTAGTTTATCTACAGCTCCAATGTTTTATAACATTATTCTCTCCCATAAAACTCTGTTACAGCCTGAATTTTATATCATACATTTACAAGACAAAGGTCTGTTGAGGGCCTTTTGTAAATTAAGAATAAGATTTCATGATCTTAGAGATAATCATGCACGTAAATCTAAAAGCGATGTGTGTGTGACCTAAGTGAATCCATTTGTAAAAAATGTAATTTAGGGGATATTGAAAATGAATTTCATATAATGTTGTGTGTACAATGTACTCCAATTTAAGAATTAAATATCTGCCATTTATCTCGCTGCCTCTTACAGATAAACATACATTGTCAAATCTTATAAATTCTAGAAATATTGATGTTATTAAATCGACCGCAATTTATTCAAAACATGTTTTTAATGCAAGAAATGTAAACCATACCACGTGAACATAAAATGTACCTGTATTTGTACTGTAGGCCTCAAGGCCCTAAATACTGAATAAACTGAATCTGAAACCTTGCACATACATCTGACATAAAACTAATATGCCCAGACGCTACCGTTCACCACGCACATTCCCCTGACTTAATATACCTTGACGCTACCGTTCACCACGCATATTCCTCTGACTTAATATGAATTGACGCTACCGTTCACCACGCACATTCCTCTGACTTAATATGCCGTGACGTTACCGTTCACCATGCGCATTCCTCTGACTTCATATGCCGTGACGTTACCGTTCACCATGCGCATTCCTCTCCCCTAATGCTAATACGTCATGGCGATCCCGTTCACCCTGCACATTCCTGTGACCTTATGCCAATATGCCATAACGCATGTCGCTACTGTCAAACAGTGAATGATTCGATGCATGATCGGGGGCTCTTCTTATAGGGATGACACCTCGCATGGGCGGATCCAGGATTTTTTATGAAAGGAGTTTCCGGGGGTTCGAACCCTCTGAACCCCCTTTGGCCCTGTCTACTTGGAAAAAAGGTCATAAGTCATGTTCAAAGAGGGACGGAGGATTCGAACCCCCTAAATCCCCCCTCTTGATCTGCCGATGTCATGGGATGCAGGTGCATTGTCATTTCCACGTATTACACACAAAAACCTCGTCCCATGATTACTTTAGCAATTGCGTTTTGACGACATGTTGTTTGTATCAAACACAGAGCCTGAAACCAAATTTTCTTGAACACAGGCTACGTACTACGTCTGGTGAAAAAGTAATTATGATTAAGATGAAACATATCTGGCAATACTTTTGGGTAGGAAGGCGTTTCTTTTATATTCTACATTTCAATACCTTATTCCTCAACCCTTCTCATACATATGTATTCCCGGCATGTCAACACCTCAATAATAACCATTTTAGAAATATGTCACAGGATACAAACGGATGATGTGACACCAACAGATGATTATACAGATAAATTATCAGATGATCTAAGACATTAGATTACAGAAGAATAGCTCAAACATATAATCATCGTCTCCTCTTCAGGATGCAGGAAACAAACAAAGTATTCATATGCATACACAATGCTATTCAGAAAGTTGTCAAATGGAGCACGTCATATTTGAGAATGCGCGTTCTTAGTAAAGTACAGATTCTATTGATTTTATCGAGCTGAGTCCCATCCTGGATTCGAACCCACACCTTTAGCGTCAGGGACCTAATCTCCACCACAAAGAGTCAGCTGCCGAACACACCCAGCCACCGCAGGAAACAGGAACGTTCCCTACGACCTAAGGCTGAGAAATGGAAATGGCCAAATGGAACACAAGTTATGTTGTATTTTACCAATGACTTGTAAAACCAAATACAACTTGTGTTACAGAAGTTTATAGAGTGCATTTTTAGCACTTGTCAAGAACGTGACACCCATACTGCAAAACAGGAAACACCTAGGAATTGCAAGTTTAATTTCAAAACGAGAGTGACGCTACTCGCAAATCATCACAGTGAGCATGACCAACGTAGGCGCAATGCAGGATAATACGTAGCCGAAGTGGCGCGATCTCTCAGGACAGGGATGGGCATACACAACACAGTAAATTTTGTCGCCGCACTGCTACGCAATTTTGCAAGCCTGTTACTTTCGCAACAGCAATTTCCAGAAGCAGACTGTTGCTCAGAGTGTAATCCCAGACTGCGCAGTGCAGGTATCCGCGCTTGACTGCCACACATGCGATCGATTTTGGGGCGCTTGTTTCGTGCCCAACGTTTATGATCAGCCAGCAGACAACCAGATGCAATGAAACAGGATAAAAATCAGTGTCACTTCACATTGTTCTTTGCCAGTAATAGGTTTTAGGATTGGCGCAAAATGAAGGAACGTCACGCACAGTTTTGTGTCCACGTTGTTGACTGATTCGGAGGGAGCAGCGAAATGGTGAACCTTATTGAGCATATTGATGCTTGGAAGACAAATGCAATGACAGATTAATCAGCCCCAGATTTTTTAACAACTTGGGCAGGCACTCGTTAACCAATGGCGCCCGTTGTTCCCAGATGTGTTCCCTTTCCCTGCTGTCACGGCCATTTAAGATGGCCTCAGGTATTAATGAATTCTCCTGCTCCAAGAGTTTAATCTTTTAGGATTAAGACAAATGCATTATTTATCAACTAGAATGATGCTGTAATCCGCTTCTACCTGGAAAAGACAAGTATGGTACAAATCTCTTTTCATAAACATAAGAGACTACTTTGGTAGTGCATTTCAAGTGCAAAATGCGAAGTTTTTAAGATGAGTGCTCATGATGTTTCACAAAATCTGGCGATTCATTTCTGATGACAGCCTTTTTGCAGACACAGTTTGCTCGTAAGACACTGAGACATTATGTGTATGTGTTTTCATTTACCTGCCATCAAATGTTTTCATGTGAGGGTCACACACAGCATAGCACATTCTCCCATCGGCGACTGATTCACTGCCTTTTTTCCAGACCTCGACCTGGTGAAGATACGAGTTCACAAAGATGTGCTTTAGTCCTTCTGTACCATATAAGATCTGGTCACGGAATCCGCTTGTAGAAAAGAAATTGTTTGAACCTGTACCTTCCATGTATATTTGGAAAAGAAAATGAAATGGTCCTTCCTTACATATGTGTTAGTGTCTGCCACACTTCAGACGTATCGGTAAATATCTTAAACAACTCGATCTGAAATGTCTCTATTTCATACATTAACAACCCCTGATGATCCCGGTTAGAAAAGGTTTTCAGCAACCAATGATTGTCATAACATGTGACTAACGGGATCAGATCGTAAGGCCTGCTGACTTGGTTGATACATGTCATCTTATCTCGTTTGCGTACATCGATGTTCATGATTTTGATGTAGATTGGTCCAGACTCGATTATTTACAGACTGTTGCCATATAACAAACAAACAAAACAAAACATTCATTAACATTTCTGTATCATTATCACGCTAAGAGTTCAGTTACCGTAGCGATTCCGATGGTGTATTCGTCAAAGAATGGCATCTCGTTGGATATTGTCGTCAGATTCAGTTTTGACAAGCTGTAAAAGTCCCCATTATCCATAATAGTTTCTCCTTTGACTTTGAAATGATACAGTGTGTTCGCATCCTGCAGAGCTACATTGCAGTCTGTTTGTACCAATGGTTTAGGGTTGCATGCTGTCGTGTCGTCTGTTGGAGGTGCTCTCACTTCCAGCTTCACATCACAATTCGAAAACTTAGTGCCACATTTAAAAGGCACAGTTGAAATTACAGACAGTTGTTTTATTTCGTCTTCTTTTAGAGATAAGTTGGGATTCTCAATCTGAAAATAAAAACACAAGAAAAAGTAAAAGATCATGAAATGCAAAGGTGGGAAGACATAGTATACTTCTAGAAAAAAAAGTTACTGTGCATTATGCGATGCTACGCCATTTTTCATGCAAACAGGTATTACAGGATTAGATGTGTTTTCAGGGTCACTAATAACATACATATATGGGAATTGGTATGATTTGACACTAGGCATCGTGACACTCCTTTGAAGAGACTTTACTTTCACAATGACGGCTCGTAAGAAAGTATGTTAATTCTCCTCTTGATATGAAAATCGAACAAATCAATGACGTCTTCAAGCTCGATGCTCCAACATGCCTCAATGTTCCTGCACTCTGATGTCTGTTAGCACATAAAAGTGGCATGCTCTGTTGCAAGAAAATGCGAACGCAGACATTGAGCAATATCCATTGCTTAAGTAGCATCGTAAACGCTAGAACATCACGCAAAGAATTCATTTCTAACTTCAAAACCTGTCTCTGCACGGGCAAAATGAATTCATATTTTAGTGATGTGTGACGTCACACAAGCTGCGTTTGTGACTAACTAGAAATTTAGATAGGTCAAAACATACAAAATGACCTTGTTCAGATATGACCAAGGAACGTGTCAGCCATAAGCAAATTGCCAGGGTTAGCAAATCAGTGACAACACAGGAAGGCAATATACCTGGAATTTTGAAAACTATCATACCTCAAAATTTACTATGAAAATAAGTCCCAGTGCTTCCTGGCCTCAAAGCTCAAACTATCAAATTCGCCACTTATCTCATTAGAAGAAATCCTCCTGTCACATAATGCTTCTTTCTCTATCACAGCAAAACTCAAAAACATTGTAGTATTCCTTTAAATAACCTTTCCGTGTAAACTTCAGTTGTAAACGAGACCTCTTTAAACGAAATGCCTGTAAAGCTTTAGTTTATCAAATATAGCTCTACAGAACCCGAACCTCTTCCACCCTATTTACCCTACCACTTTTGTAAAGTGTTAAGCAAGCCCAACAAATTATTTTATGGTAATGCCTGCGAAACAGTTTAATGTGAACATCCTATAATTTCTTTGGTTTTGTAATCAAGGCTTGTTGGGCTTATTGTATCCTTTGATCTATGTATTATTTTTTCTCGTCTTCGTCGATGGCAATGTTTTCATGAGACTAAGTATGAATCTCTTGTTTCATTCTGTGATACTTTGCGAGTTCAGAGAGTACAAAATCAAACTCTTCCTTTGAGATTTACTGTCAGTGAGTGCGGTTGAAATATGGTCGTCTATTGTGCTTATCTTTGCTTCGGCTAGAATTCTAATTTCTTCGTGTGTCAACGATTTACAAAGATGCAAACTCAAACACCAACCCCACCAACCCTGACAACCCAGTTGTTATCTCAGTGCTTAACACTATAGGTGCGGCTACAATGGTGGTGAACAACCCAACACCTACCATTCCTAATCCCATACTAGTTGCCATAAGGGTGGTGTCAACCCCATCCACGAAATTGTAAGCTCAATGGTATTTCTTACATAAGGCTGCCCGTATGTCGCGATCTTGTTCTAGTTGACGTTCTATGTTACATAACGATGTCTCAAACGAAATCCGTCTACCGAAGTCCGAAAGTAGCTTTAGCTACTTTTTTGCTTTTGCTGGGTACAGTCCCATTCTGTGTTTGTATATTATAAGATAAAATTCAGGTGTTTATCTGTTAATTTTTTATTAATGTATTTGAGTCTTACAAGGCTTAGATGATTGTGCAGGAAAATAAGGGAGATTCTAACAAACATATCCTGGACTATAACTCAGACCCCATCAAGGTTTACTTGACATCAAGGTGTCGGCCCTAGTTGTACGATGATACAACAACGTTGTTATTTGTCTTCCCAGAATATTATTAACCCAGTTCAAGGGTTTGCATTGTCTCCGAGATTGACTTGTATGATGAGTGTGGTGTCTAGTTTGATAATAATAAATGCTGTTGGCAGTTAAAGCATAAAGATAAAACATTGTTGTTTATAGCTACCATTTTGCCCAGGTGACTTGGTATTTGTATAATTTGTGTATTATTTTCAAACGGAATGAAAAATTTCGGAGACGTAACCATCTTTTTGAAATGAGATACCGAGTATATGGTGTGGTGAAGATCATGTTGATCAACCATTCAGGCTCTTTAAAGTCTTTCAGAGACATCCGCTCATACAAGTTGTCCCTTAAGTATAGAGCGTACGGGGTGTTTTCCTCAGATCCAGGCAGATCGAATCCCTTCGTGATGCTGGGATAATGATTGTTTATTGTCTACATAAAAATGTTATAAAATAGTTTCCAATTGTTTTTCTGATAATTTCTCAGGTGTGCACTTTGACCCCATGAAAAGTATCTTGTCAGATAGGAAAATGTTGGCGATCAATTTGATGTCTTCCATAGTCACGGTGACTCCCTGCAGACTGATATGGGAATCAGGTTCACCTGCACGTAAATGGAGCAAAACGTGGTCTTGGTGTGGTGTGCGTTTGATCCCTTTCCTGATTTCGACTTGATGCAACGATGGTTTAGCAAGGTACACTTGGATGACCAGCGTGGAATTCGCGGTCACTTTTTCCAGGATGCTGGTTAAATCGTTAAATTCAGAGATCACCTGGAAACTCATATTTTGCGTCCCAGGTTTGCTCCAGAGTATGTGAAAGTGTATAGTAAGATGTGAAATGGCTCCGACGACATGGTACGTCACTGTTTCGGGACATAAGCCACGAGAAGCGTCCTATTGTTCACAACTTTGTTTAGGTAGTGGTCTGTGAACACTTAGGAAGTGCTGGGCATGATTTTGATGATCCAGTCGATTTGTGAGGGCATCTCCCATTTGTCATCAGTGATGAAGACAAGAGCGTACTGCTTGTTTTGAACAATTGTGCACTCAACATCGTTTAGGTCAAACACCTTGCCACTGAGGGGTGGGGATATGATCCATTTGTCCTCACCAGTGCAGACTAGGCCATACCGTGTGTTGCTGACCGCTCCTATGGTATTGATGATGTTACTTAAGTTACTGTCGGATCCTCGGGTAGGGACGCCAGCTCGTTTGTAAATGCTGTTTTCCAGTTGCAAGGCGTACAGTTTACCTTCCACTCCTGGTTCATCAAACCCGCGAGTGTACCCGCGAGTGTTGGAGGTTCAAACAAGGACTGGGAGACGATTGAAAAATGTTCATGCTGGACACGCTGAAAGGGTTCACTCATGCCGCTGTCAGATGCTTGAATGGTTTGATTCAAACGTACGTGTGCACTACTGGGTGCACAGTCGGAAACACATTCCGCCATTATTGGTAAATGGACTGCTTACGAAGTGCAGAAACAGTTTGTGTGCAACGTCAAGGATGCCACAGATGCTCCAATCGAAATGCCGAGTGCCATTCACTGCTACCAGGACGTGTTGGGATATGCCCAGTTGAAAGTCAACTACGTGTTCGGTGTAGGATTGTACATGGCTCTGAGTGACATGCAACTGAGAATCCATAAAGTGGTGACCTACACCAATCCTGCGTATCAACCTAGATATCAACGTCAAAAACGTCACACCCAAACACACAGGTGAAATTGGGATTGTGTCAAATAAAAAAAACATCAATCGTAAAACACCACTGGTGGTCATGTTTTTCATTTGGTTTCTCTTAGCAGGTACGGTTTGAGAGCATACTCAATCAGCTTGAAGAAGCAGATTCCAATGTAGTCTGTCTCTCATCTTGCAACTCCCGTAATCCTTTTTCGATGATAGTTTTCGTAGCCTCGTCGTCTTGGACCTGACTGAGTTATGTTTTCTCGGGAGTGATCGCGAGTGGTCGTCTAGTTCGTTCAGTTTTCCCATGTTGCTCACAATTTCTCCTTGAACAGTTCTCAATGCCATGTCTAACCCTCGCAGTTCTCAACAGGAAATTCCAAACCCAGCAAAGGCTCATTTCAGGACGTATCCAATAATTTTTCAATGCTGTCTGACGTCTTTTTGACCTTCGACATTGCCAAGTTCAGCCTTAGCGTTTTTCACGTACGAGCTACTTTGGGTGGATGTTTAGGATTTCCCCAGTTTAATCTTGCAGATTTAATTCATTCCAAAGAGAATGAACACCATGTTTATGGCCAGCGTCATGCGCGTGTTCATCGCATTTTATATTGTCATAATAATTGCTGATGGTCTGTTTTAAGAGTTGATGGCTCAAAATGTTGCTCATCATCAAGTGCACCACCATCCAAATCATCCATCAGAATGTCATTCATTATATCATTATATTAAACTCCTATATTTTTATGTATATAATGTCACAATACAGAAGAAAGCTAGACCCTTTTCAAAGATTGAGAGAGCCTCGCAGCATCAAAGCAATGCGTCGGTCAGTGACATGACATTTACTTCCAACAACAACAATTGCGTGGAACATTTGTGGAACATTGGTGGCACTATCATCAAGAAAACCACCATTAAAATTAACGACAATGAGGTGTTGAGCATAGATGACAGCAACGTGTTTTACTGTTACATGGATCTCTGGAAAAACATGGGTGTGCATAATAATGGTGTGTATTAATGTGTATCAAGATCAACTCAGTTGTGTAGTCCTAGGCCAAATGCTAGAAAAGTCCCTATCTTTTAGGATCTCTCAGCAGCAGTAAACGTGTTATTCAGTAATTAGTATGACAAGTCCCACCCTCCAAAAAATCTTGTTGATGTGGAAGAAGCTACAGGATGTTTCAGTTCACTAAAAACTAACTGGATTCAGTCCACTGTTGAAACAGTGTCCACATGTTCATAAACAAACTGCTTAAGAATTGATCATATTGTCTAACGTGTGGTGTTCACCGGTGTTCAACATGGTCAAGATATGCAGTATGGGTGATAAAGCTGGGTGTATCATATTACCTGATTTTCATGATATCTCTACATTTGGCGTTGGGTATGCCTTCACACAAGAGCAAGACCAGCTAGACAAAATCCCTGCAGAGGACATTGCCAAAGCGTACAGGAACCAGTTTTGTGCACCGCTCGACCTTGAGTTGCTCACGCGCCATTTTACCAGGCCATGTTCGGTAACCGTTTGGAATACAAACTCACATTTAATGACTACAGCAAAGTTGCGCGAATGCCTAATGGAGATGTTGTCAGCAGCTACGAAGTGGACAACATCTCATTGGAGTCTGACATGGTCATGAGCCCGGAGCTGGCCTGGCAGATTCGAATCCAGTACTTGGGAAAGCTGTCCATCATGTATGATAGGATATTGCAGCAATGAACAAGTGTGCAGGACAGCAGTGACATGATGTGTAACAACTTGAAAGTGCCAACACGATCGATAAAAGACATCTTGATCATCCCCTTGGAGGATTCAAAGAAACTGCAAAACAGTTTATCAACCCTGAGATCACGAAAGGGGAAGTGACCATCAAACGTGTGCCTAACAAGTTCAGTGTGGGCATGAGGGCACACCAACAGTGGGATGAAATGAAAAAACTGCAAAATCATACAGTGATGATACACTGCCTGCAATGGCAGCAAGGAAATAACCAACCAAATCACCAAGAAGGTGTACACAATCTACCTAGGAATACGTCTGCAAGCTCGGTTGAAAGCTTATCACAACAAATTCAAAGGGGTGCCAACTCTGTTTATCCTTGACGACTGCAGTTCTAACAAAGAGATATTGAAAATGAGAGATATGCATTTTCTGGCTGGCTTGCTAAACACATCGTTTGGGTGTTGATGCAGAAATTAACATGGGTGCTGGAAGATTCGAGGACACAGACGCGATGGGTAGCCTTATTTCATTGCAAGGACATGGATGTGTTCAAGGAGTGGATGAAGGAAAACGATGCGATCCCCATAAAACAAGAACGGAAAGGGTGAAGAAGCAAAACACTCCCAATTCTTGTTAAAAACCGACCAACCTCTGGTTATATGGTAAGCAATGCCTAGCGAATTCTAGCAAATTCTAGCAAATAGTATATTTTTTGGGCGACAGAATCATGTCATGGGGTATGATCAACAATTTCTCACAGACAAACAGAACACTCTTGGTGGACTGTCTTTCAAGTAGTTGTAAGTTTTGTTTTGTCGAGTTGTAAGTAATGCCTTTCCTTTGCCATGGCATGAAGTCGCAGCCTCTGATTCCACAGATTTCATGTTGATGGCTTCTGTTGGTCTCTGGCCTACTAACCCTGTGACTTCTTGGTTCATGGCATCCACTACTCGGGGCAAGCATCCCACCCATTCATTCTGTGATTCTGTTTTAAGGATCCGCTAAATCCTGTGAGTACACAGGCATTCAGCTCACCACATCACCTCTGTGTTGTTTTTAGCCAGCAGCTGCGACACAGCCCCCGTGAACTCGATTCTGGGGTCGACTTTACAATATGATGAGCCAGGTCACACGGCTATGCCTGTATATTCGCTCAAGGGCATGAGCCACTTTGGTTGAATCTTTATAGGTTATGGGCCCTGCCTCTTTGTAGAGGCTGGCTACATCTACGATGGTCAGGGAGTATAGGTGCGAGGTCTCACCCTGTCTTGAGGTAGAAACAGTAGGTCGGATTGGTGGACCTGATTTGGCGTTTATATGATGAATGTTCTCCTCTGGATGTATTGAAGCGCCAGCAGGTATCCTTGCCAGATCGCTTGGTTTCTGAGCCTTCCAAGGTTTTAGTTCAAACCCGTAGGCACAGGTAGTAGTCATGCCATCTTTGCCAATCCAGCATTTTGTGTCCATGAGAGTCAGCGAGGTCTGGTTGATAGTCAAATTGTATATCCTGTGTCCGTCACTTCTCAGCAGGTTCATCTCATGTCTGAATGCGTGTTTATGAAAGTGAAACTGTTTGAAGAGGGCGTGTTTGATTTGACGTTTCAGCACATATTTGACGTTTCAGCTTGTAGAGGCGTCTCTCGAAGTCATTGGTAGCCTGCTTTCACAAGTCCATGTCCATTCTGATGTAGGGCTTCATGGAAAGGTTTTGAATTTCATCCCCAGTGACAAGTACAGCTGCAGGTTACAACTGTGAGCGATATACTTGGTCTTGTTCATAAAGTTGGGCACAATTCTTTTTATGTTAGCCAACTTATTGTTCCCCAGCAAGGCAAGCTGGTATTCAGACATCCAGTCCGGGTTCACCATCAATCATTCGGGTGCCAGTGGATAATTATTGTGGGCAGTGTTCAATTCTCTTGGGTACTCCAAAATGACTTCGAGGATGTAAGCGAGTTTCAAATCCGATGCTATGCTATATACATCAACATCAGAGACCCACTGGATTTCCCCAGTCGGGTGGTAATGGCTCATGGCCCAGTTGTGAAGGTTGTTGGCGTCAAGGTAGAGTAGGTGTTTGATTGGTTTGCCCAGGTCGTGACCAGGTACGTACTTGTTGTTATGCCGCAGCATAGCATTTGGCGACCGTGGAAATGCAAGCCTTTCTCTGTGAACAGGTGCATGTCATAATTAGTTAACAATTCCAGTTTGATGCCCATTTTCTTGAGCAGGGCGTCCTAAGAGAGACCGGGAGTAGAGAAATAGTATGGCTTAGCTGTACTATCTCGAACATGTTGCCTGGCAGAAGCACGTCCATTCTTAAGCACAGGTCATGATAATCACCCAGATTCTTACAGACTAATTTATCCCACATGTTCACCGAGAGTGACGAAGATCAGCTCCTGATCTTCGTGTCCCTTTGAAGGTGTATAATACTGAGAGATGGTGGATTCAGCACCAAGAGTTTAGAGTCCTTTTCTGGTTAGCAGCTAGTATTCTCGCATAGTGGTGTCAACGTCTTTGAAAGTTAGGACAGCGTGGTTTTCAGTTTGAAGTTGGTCATTGATGAAATCAAGCCACAGCATATGTTTTTTCCCATACCCGTCTTTCATGGCCATGATGTTTCTGTTCACATACTATTTTGGCCACAAGCAATGATCATAACATTGAGAAAAGGTAATCACCCATAGCCCCGTCGACCATCATTGCAATCCTAGCCATTTTCTCTATATATTTACTTTAAAATATTTTCAGGTATAATTCCGTGTTTTACAAGAACGTCCTTGGTGACCATCGCCATACCCAAGTACATGATAAGCATGCCAATATCCTGCAGGTTGAAGTGGAGTTTGATCATCAGTTGTTTGAGCATCAATTTGTTCACAGGGCATAACATATGGCTAGGCCGGCAACCTTCAGACAGAGGGATTTTTATCATATAATACAAACAACAGCTACACCACTTGCAGCAACACATATATGTTTATTTTTGTGGTGCTTGGTTAAACCACCTTTTCTACCAGTGGCAACTCATTTAGCATTCTTCTTCTTGGGTGGTCATTTCTTCCTGAGTCGGGGTTATTTCTTCCCGAGTCAGGGTCATTTCTTCTTGAACAGTATCCATCCTGTACACTAGTATTATCATTATTTTCGTTTTCAAATTGACAATGCCTCACCTTGATGATCGCCACGGTCATGGGGGGCTAAAACATACCATATTTGTGGTAGAGAGAACAACTGACAGCACTAAAAGCATGTTGGATGAATGGATCTTTCTTGAGGTCTTCCCACAGGTAAAGCCTATGTTTCGTCGGTATAGGGAGAAAGTATGACGACATGCCCGTGTAGATCTAGGTCATGAACCTATAGTGCAGAACCGGGCTTCGAACCTGGCATACAGTTTATCAATTTCTTCAGAAGACGTTTTGGCTTTGATGCCGACTGCAAGCGCTCTCAGTCTGTCCTGCTTGGTGGTACTTTTATCCTCCTCCTTTGCTTTGTGGGCAAGCAGTTTGTTATAATATAAGAAATGATTTTTAATTCTCATAAAATAATTTGGCCAACAAATCTGCGGGGCATGCTTATTGCTTTCCAAACGTTCTAGGGTGTATGTGGTGGAAGAGGTTAAGGTTCTGTACACTTTATTTAGTAAAATGCACCTTTACAGAGGTTTTTTAAGTGGTCCCGCACCACCATTCTGTATACTACTGCTTCAGTAACCAATACCTAAGCCTTCAACTTTCCTGCAATCACCGTCTGATCCTTAGAACTTCATGAACTTTTTCATTAAACACGCATTAACCATTAGATAATTTCAAGTTCTATCCACCTTTTTGAAATGTAGGAACATGTAGTTTTGAGTAAGACTAACTTTTGACAAATCTAATCTGCTTGAAAGATCAAACAATTTACCATTTGTTATCTTACAACAATATTATTTTGTAAATCAATCTGATTTGTTTCATTTTCTTTGTCAGTTTCAATTTCCAGTTGTCTCATCTGATTCGATTTATTCCATAGCCAAATATAGACACCACCACAGCCACAATTACCTCTACAATGTATCCAGATGAAACACTGTTGTACAATGAATGACACTACCATGAGACATTAAATACGTATATCTCTTTCTACCTTTATTCCTGCAAACTGCCGCTCACTCAGTGTCAATGGTCCCGGGAAGCCACCTTCATTGTCCCGCACTATGACACTACACCGCACCTACCCAAGCAAATATAGAATGATCAGTCAATACATTTCTTCAAGGTAAGAAATTTGTTTAAATACCCAGAATACACAGGATTACATTTCATAATTACAGCAACACGGTTTCAAATTAACTTTCCGATACCTATGCAGTCCTTTAACTGTATATTCTTTTGAAGTTGTGAGTGATTCTAAAATGGCAAGATAGTAAAACAAAACATTTTTGACCTATTCTACCCAAACTTAGTTGCAGGTGGGGGATAGCAATATCAAACAGTTAACATGTATTCAACAATAATCTCTATCACTCAGCCTACTTTGAGTAACAATGTTTGTATTAAATGTGGTACTTTAGAGATTCTTGTGATAATAAAATCAAATTTTGAAAACCATTTAAGGAATACAGCTGGAAGCAATAAGACATAATATAATGCATGCAATTACTTTAATCCACGTACATCAAAACCG
Organism: Haliotis asinina; assembly: GCF_037392515.1. NCBI lineage: Eukaryota > Metazoa > Mollusca > Gastropoda > Lepetellida > Haliotidae > Haliotis > Haliotis asinina. The sequence continues at coordinate 100,148,191 of NC_090280.1, forward strand.
AACTTGTGGAATCCAGCTTTCTTTAGATCATCTTCTGTTAACTTTGAACTTTCAATGAAGTTTTCAGACCATGCGGCAATTTCTTTGACGGCGACAGACTTGTCATTCACAAACCAGTATGTTTGGTAATAAAGAGCCTTATCCAGTCTTTCAAACTTGCAGAGGAAAATGGTATAACCCATATACTTAGTCTCCCGTGTTTGTATCTCCACACTACAGCCATCAACGAAGTGAGTTGAAGGTGCTACAAAATAACAAATGTCTTTGTACAAAGCGGCAACAAACCTTGTAATAAATATGAATACCGTTGTGTTGCAGTTGAAGTAATATATGAAACAACCAGGTTCAACATAACCATGAAATGATGAGTGATAAAGAATTCGCATTAGCCAAACCTTGTCTTCAAAACAAGTCCAAAACATCAAAGTTCGACATAAGGGTGATTGGATCTGCTATGTAAGTAACATTTAGAGGGCAAGAGTAGGATTCATTACTGCAGCGCTATGACACAATGTGGCACAATGGAACAATGTACTTTAGTCCTCCAAGTTGAAACAACATATCTCAAATTTGGCACCGGAAATAAAAGCTGAACGTGACCTTGATACATTGTTTCCCGAACTAGAATAGAACACTACAGGATGGCTTGTATTGTAGTGTTTCACAACAATAACTATCAAAGGTAATGTGGCTTCAGCTGCACCTTGTACACGCACACACATTCCCTATTGTGTGAACTGTGACAGGATATATGAGAGGATGAGGTGCTCCCTGATCCATTCTAACAGGAACTCTGCCACTTTGACAGGTACATGGCAGATTCCAATTTATTGTTTTAGCATCTTTTTATTAAAGGTAAGACGCCTTCCAAACACGAAACTCAATTACGGTTATGCCAGATAACTCCAAACCTTTTGCTTTGAACTTATTGTGACTGCCAAACATAAACATAAAATAAATATCTGTAAAATCTTTAAGATTTTGTTTAAGAATGCTTTAGAGCTTTTAACGAAAATGAAGCAATAGGTTAATACACACATGTAAAAAGTATCACAACTGGTGGAATCCCACTGGAATAAGTAGAGTTGTTACTGCCTCTTGACATACGAGAAACAAATCACTAACAGCACATTACAATGTGCCTAAGAAATGCCGTCCCTGAAACCTGACCTTTGTTTAGAGGATTGTCATCAAAATGAAAGACACAACAATCCTGCCATGTACTTAAGTGATGTACTGTAACCCATCCCCATATTTTTCAGCACAAGACTTCTTAAGGAAAGAGGCAGTAACAACTACTTTGGATTGTCATCCCATACAACATATTTGGGATGTTTTGAAAACCAGAATTTGCTGGAGCGATCCTGTACAAAATTTTGATGTACTAAACAATCCTTACACCAATAATGAAAACTAATACCTTTCCATCAAATTCAACGTCTGATGCAGCCAGTGAACAGGAAAGTCATTGATGTTATTGTAGTATTGAAAATAACTGCTCTTGTTAATGTCACACGTTCATCAGAGTAATCAGAACTCTAAAAATGTTCAACATATCCAGGTAGTAATTTAAATTCAGGTTTGGGAACGTCTGGGGGACGGGATACTTTTTTTTAAAATTGACTTCACTTTGCCCCTGGCCTTGAATTTCCACCATAACAACCACAAACGTTAAATGACAATTAATTAAATCAGTGAGGAAAACCAAAGAAGGATAATCATGTTGGTATTGAAGCCTGAGCAAAGCCTGGACCTTATCCAACCCGCATGTCTACTTACGATTGTCTGCATCAACATAATCTGAAAAAAAATTTGTCAGTTAGTATCTGCAGGTACAAGCCTATGGATGACAGGAAGATACATTTAGATACCAAAGTTGGAAAAACGACATGAGGTGATAAGGATTTGGGCTTTGATAAAGTAAACAGAAACTAAGAGGGAAGAATTTCTTTCAAATTGAACACTGTATTCAGGAATAGCAATATTTCAGATTTATTACTCACCTGTGTAAGATAATATTTTATAGTTATGACGTCACAATGCTAGTATCACTGTCACGATCACATTATACCTTGCTTGACTCGCGGAAAGCAAAGAGTCATCACAATGTAGGCAGTTTCTAACAAGTCATGTTGGAGAATAATAAACAGACTACTAAACAGACTTCCGTGAAATATCATATTTATTAAACTCGTGAAAGAGTTCTTATCAGAATCGGTTTTGTCATTTGATATCAACACGGTTCATAAAAACAGCACTACCCAGAAGGTCGTTTAGTGTCCTCCTTGTATGACACTGGCCTGTGAATCGGCTGAACCTGCCATTATAATGATGCAGACCTCGCCTTTCAAAAATGTCTCGCTTGCATCCTAAGGACGCTGTCGTCAGACTCCTCTTTGTTCATGGTGCCTTTGGTATGGTCAATCCTGATCTCATGGCGTAGATCAGGATAGTGTTCGGGTTCCCCGCTGGGAGCACAGCCCTTCTGACACTCTGGGATATGCAGCGGGCTGCAGTGTTTGGGAGTCTACATATTCACCAGAAAGTTCTTGGTGGGTTCTACTAGGCACCAGTTCCTGGGAGAAGTCCCATTCACTGTCTGCACTGGGTGTAAAGGATCCTTAGCTGATGATGACCTTGACCCCCCTGACTGTGCCAGGACCTCCTGAACCCTCCTCTGCCGCATACTATCGTTAATCTGTAAAACATAAGTGAATTTCTAAAGTGTTAAATTCCACGCTGGGGCACGCTCATAGCGCATACAGGGAATTCTAGACCCAGTCATATTATACAGAGAAACGGTGAGTTTTTTAGGTGTGATTTAAATAGAGTCAGACTTGGACATGTTCGCAGATGGTCAGGCAATTCGTTCCATTTGTTAACTGCTGCCACCTGGAAAGGATGGAAACCATAATGGGGAACATGCAGTAGATCTCTGTCACTGGAGCAAAGCGGTCTAGCGGGCATGTACATCATGAAAGGTTCTTGCAGTTATGCTGGAGGTGTTCTTTTCACACACTTTTATGTCAGGGTCAGTATCTTGAAGTCAACTCTGACTCGCATTGGTAACCAATATATGCGTTTCAGGACAGGAGTAATCCGTGGTATGGTAGTTACAAGATTTAGACAGTTGCAAGACCTGCTTATCTATTGACAGATCACATTCAAGACAGATACCAAGATCATTGACTAATGATGAGTGCGCAGTGGGTGTGTCACCAGTATAAAGAGAAACACAGTTAATATTCGACAGGAGACTGGGCTGACTAACATTACCTCATCACCCTAATCCCCAGACATTGTAGATGAGTGTGGGTGCTTGATCACAACCGTTTGTTGTCACCCTGATTCACATTAAAGAAAGCATGACAAAACATTGACACTAAATCCATAGTCAATCGTCAGCCTTTTCATCAGGTTACCATGGCCAGCCATATTGAAAGCTGATGTGAGGTCCAGGAGAACTAACACAGCAACTTGCCCAGCATCAGCAGACTGTTGGGAGTCATTCACTACTCTGAGGAGAGCAGTATCAGCGCTCTGGTCTTTCCTACATGCGGACTGGAACTTGACTATGAGATTGTGTTCCTCTAAGTGATTCAAAACGTGTTTGCTCACTGACTTCTCAAGTATCTTTGACAAGAAAGACAGATTAGAAACATGAACTTTGAGTGAGTGAGACCACAGAGACTTGGGACTGTTAAGATTAGTCAAGATAGTGTCATTGTGATTCTTTGCATTAGCAGAACGAATAATTTTCCTGATATTGTTGTTCTCCTTTGTGTAGTGTTCTCATCACATTACCAAGCATTGCTTGGCCTTCAACGCACTGTCTTGACAACGGCAGGTGTGCATGTTGTTTCAGATCAGACAGTGTAGAGATGTAGAGGTCACTTAACATCTGTAGATCAGTGAGAGTGGTTGTCAGTAGTTCACTTTCCAGGAGATCCTTCTTGTAAAATAACGCCCTTGATATTACAACAGATATGTTGAGGTTGAGGTTGAGGTTGAGGTTGAGGTTGAGGTTGAGTGAAACTCTGGTAATTATCCAATCAATGATGTGACCATCTTGTCGACTTGAGTACATGTTGTGTCACACCACTGGCTATCAATACAAACATGCACGTCTTGAGATCAGTCAGAATCTACATTGTCTATACTACACTGTCAACATTAATGATCTTTTTAGGGTTGTGCCATGTGGGTCCTGACATGTTGAAAATACTTCAGCAATAACCATGATTGGTTTTTGCTTACTCAGTCTTCATTTTTCATCAGGCATGTGTATACCGTACACGCCGAGATAGTGGCTGTTCCGTTTCTGTGGTTTCACCCCGCCCCAACAGATAACAACTTTTGTGTTTTCAATGATGATAGTTTCTTAAACAACCTTTTTGGTGGAGTCCGGGAGATGTTCAAATATAAGAAAGCTGTTTGGTAACAGTAAATGATAAACATGTGTACTATTTATATTACGTGGCAATTTTGTACAATGATAAAGTTTGCAATTCATCGGTCCGTTTTTACTCAAACGGACTGTACCTGCTGGACGTATCTTACACAACAACTGCGAGCAGCGGAAATCTATGTCAGACCCAAACAGAAGGTCTGTCCAAAGCTGATAGAAAGTATTGGTATGTACGGAACCCATTCTTTTCAGTAAAATACCAGGGAAGAAATTCTATGTAGATACCACATCTGAAAACGTGAAGGTGATCAACATATCAGCTTCTTACCACACGATTTAGAAGGTACGATTTATTCAAAAACATGTAGGACAGTTACATCCAGTCAACCATCAACACGAACGTGTACACTTACCAACACAGTAAACAGTGTTATCTGATGGTGTCTTGGTCAGCTTGTAGATTGTTAAGTCTTCACATGACATCGCATCGATTGTCCATGTTTTGGAGCACTCGCCTGATGGCATTTCCATGCACACGGTCAGCTGATGATGACCTTCTGAGTCACCGCCAGCTATACCTAGAGTCAGGTTTCACTGTTAAGCCTCATTCAAGTACACAATACAGTCAACCAATGTTGTGCCAAAATTCAAAGAAGCAACAAATATAGTTCGAGGTATTCAAGGGTCGAGATAACCGCACAAGGATGAAGAAACAAACATACAATGTGTTGATTTGTTGATGTGTGATATAATGTGTTGATGTGTGATACAATCTGTGAGTGTGTGATAAAATGTGTTGATATGTGACACAATGTGTTGATGCGTGATACAATGTGTCGATGTGTAATACAAGAGCACGTGACATTCGAGACAACGTCCTTTGACTGTATTATCATTTTTGGACCTACCTCTTTCTAGTCATCAGAGGTTCGAGACAACCACCAAATGATCTTACTGACAGGCCAGCTCAATATAACAGACCTTACAGACAGATCATTTGGTGATTGTCTACCAACAAATGATCTTACCGACAGACCAGCTCAATCTACAAGACCTGACAGACAAAGAAAGCGGACACTACCTGACATAGAGGCTGTTAGTGTTTCGAAGGGTTATTTCAGATTCTAAGCTGGTGACAAACGTATATTCAAGAACCAGTTTTGGTTTCAAATTGTGCTACCGTCAAATATGACCTTTCTAAACCGGACCAAGTGTATAAACATTGCTTATCTGTCACAGCTGTTGACTGTCGTTACCGTTGGCTAATTTTGGGAATTATCGTTTTTTTACTGACCGGTATGAAATGTTGTTTGTGACTGGAACCACGAAGGTCTCGAAATGTGCCGCCACCTGCTTACAGGCACCATAGATATGACAGTGCTTATTATTTTAAGGCATTTCATGGTACTGCACATGTTCAAACCTTGAACCCAGGCCGGGTACCTCCCTCCACAGTGTACCATTCCAGGACTAAACTCCAGCAGTTTGAATCCAGCCTTCCCAAACCAAGCCCCCTCACTACTCAAGGAGAAGTCATCGAGGACCTCTTTTTCAAACGTGTGCATCCTTTGCTTCAACTTCGTAAAGGACTTGTATTCCACACCACCGCATGTCATTGCTGCAATGGAAACGCCTGTGTATGTTTATGAACACAGACATATGAATACCAGTGACCGTTCTTGGTTTAGCTTGAACTAGAACTAGGGATCATTTTGTGATCAAACTCAGGTATGGATGAAGATCACATGCAACCAAGAAATCAAACATAATGAAAACACAAGTATCACTTATTCACGACATATAATATACAGTGGTGCTTGTAGAAAACAAATAAACAAAATTATAAGCGTACAGTCGCGATTCAAAAGTGCAATATTTTGTAATTGGGCTAACTTCCCTCGAAACGAAGCCCTCTGGAGACCGAACCCAGTCATAACGGGTGGGTGTGCATTCAAATGTAACGACGGCTGGATCATTTGCTGATACGCTGAGGGCTCATTGTGTGTACAGAAAGATGATCCGTTTGATGGGCATTCTAGAAGTGAGTGAGTGAGTTCGTATGTAACGTCACATCGGCAATATTGCATCATATCGTATTTTAGAAGTATGGCGAGTCACACGAAAGTAAGATTCTTTAGGAATAACAACTTCTATTATAGTACTTCATGCGTGTCATGTCATGTGTACAAGTATCACACCTGCCTAATTATATCATGCGACAGAGACAGGACTCGGGTGCACGAGTCATAAATCAATTTATTTTGTTTATAGCCTGATAGGTGTTAAGTTCAAATTGCATGTGGTCAGTGATTGAAGCTGTGTATTGCATATTGTCTTTAGCAGACATATATGTGTCAATAACCTGGGCATTGAGCTTTCTCTGTTACAGAGGCTGCTTACCACAATCAACAAGTTATTTTTATGTGACGAGTAGATTATTGACTGGTTTGTGTACACAACTAAGTGCAGACTACTGACCACGACCTCATACTCCAGGCATGCATACTGTTTCAAGCTCCACGAACCTATTCACTGCGCATGCGTTATAGGCGCAGCGCAGAACAATCGTTGAAACCACATTTTCCCCCAGCGCTATGGGAAATTTAGTGAATCGTTTGAACCCCGATTTCGCGGGCTTTAACGCCAGTCTTTCTCAACTTTATAGGTTGAATTTGGCATTTGTGATGATTATTTTGGTAAGTGCATACCTAAAGGCATCAGAATCTGCAACGTTGTGATTTAGGTTGCATGTCACCTTTAAGTTTGTAATGAAAAACTTTCTCCATGCTGAGCTTGAAAATGCTCAGTGGTGATCATTTGACTGAATTATGTTTTGATATCGTTTTGGAAATACTCGGTCAAATCTGTACTTGTAAACAACATAATTTCAAGTGGCTCCACCCTACCTGAGCATTACAATCAAAACCAGGGTCTTCCAAAAGGCAGTATTTGTCTCTGATTACATTTACCACTAACATTAACAGCCTTTCAAAACTTTTAACCAATTCAATCGATGGATCCCTTTCCGTGGATGGTCTCAATGTTTCAAATGTGTTTAAAATATGCATACAGTGGAGAGACAGTCAAAATTGTGTCTAAGTTATCTGCAACTGATCTCTTGAAAACGGGTATGGGTTGTCTAAGACAGAGACCAGTTATATCCAGCCAATTCTTTTCCAGTTTTGTAGAGCACTCATCCGTACCAAACTCAATTATGCCTCTAACATCTATGGTAGGTCCTCCAAAAGAAAGCTTAAACTATTACATTGACACTTTGCTTGTGGAAGATGATAAGCCATCTATCAACCCCATAGCTGCCAAAGGGACATGTATGTCCTTCCTCTTCAACACTCAGTTTGAAGTCCAATAAAAATCTAACTGTATTGCACACACAAATGCACTCCCCAGTTTTGAGATTTTGCAGGATACATTTTGTCATTTGCAATATCTTGTAGCTGAAGCTATGTACAGGTGGAGTGAGTGAGTGAGTTTAGTTTTGCGCCGCACTCAGCAATATTCCAGCTGTATGGTGGTGGTCTGTAAATAATCGACGAGACAATCCAGTGATCAACAACATAAGCATCAATCTGCGCAACTGGGAACCAATGACCTGTGTCAACCAAGTCAGCGAGCCTGACCACCCGATCCCGTTAGTCGCCTCTTACGATTAGCACAGTCGCCTTTTGTGGCAAGCATGGATTGCTGAAGGCCTATTCTACCCCGGGACCTTCACGGGTCATGTATGGGTGGAATACTGCTGACTGCAACAACAAGCAACCAACCATCAAGTTATTGTTTGTTTTACAATATCTAGATAGGGAATTCACAGATTTAACTAAAACGCCGTATTCTTAACCATACGCACAGGTGTTAGGCAAAGAAATATAGGCATAGCTAAACCACGTCTGTTCTGTCTTTGCACAAACCGTAATCACATCTCACTCCAATACGGAATAGAACACGTGTAGTTCACGAAACCATTTCGGATAGGCATGTGTATTCCTCAATACTCGGTCTTGCACTTGATGCCGCATGCCTCGGCTTTTCCAAGAACGTCTTAGTTACAGCGATATGGAGCGGTTTTCATCTTTGTAATATGCTCTTAGTAAGTGAAATAATAGTTAACGTCACATAACGGCAATCTTCCAGCCATATGGTGACAAGAACATATGTGACATTGAAATGGAATATATGCACATTATAAAAAAACTGTCGACGAAGGACAGCTGGCTTTAAGGAAGTGCTCTAGAGTTGCCTCCCTTGATTAATCGTTTACTTCCGGGAGACTACTACTTTTGTAGAGAATTCTGCGTTGATTTCGATGGTCGTATGTGCTCGAACTTTCAGGAAATGTTGACTGCACAGATACACACAGATTAACTAGAGTACTCTAAACTGTCCTCCTTTGTCAACGTTCGACATTCATAACCTCAGTTGTGAAATTCAATCTTTTGTATCTTGTCTTTGTTTTTGCAAAAATACTGAAAATATCAAACTTCTTAGTGTTATATGTTTTGCTGGTTCTGGGGGGATTTCTTAATTTTTAACCGTAACAAAATATTTTCAGGTTGTTAATATTACGTTAGCTCTTGTTGTGAAAATAGAGTTGTTGTCAGGCAATCGAGAAGACATAGTTCTGGATCCAGTTACTGTGGCACAAACAACTGCACCACCATCCTTGGATCCATCTGTAAATAATGATTCATTTATACTGTATTTCTTTCTTAATTGATGAAATTCTTGTTCATATTGTAAGTCATTAGTTTCTGAATTTTTAGGTTAATGTGAAGTCAAGTTGTGGTCTAACCAATTGACAAGGAGAAGAAGAAAGAATGTGGGAAGGGCATATAGTTTCTAGCTCAATGCCAGCAGATGAAAGAAACTGTTTGACTCTTACTCCAGGAAGCGGAACGAGGGAAGACATGTTTGATATAGAGATGATTAAAACACACAGTTGAAGGTAGGGTATGACTCGGCAGCATAAAGTTTTGTGACATATTGTAAGGATAATTTAATACTGCGCTGTGTAAGAGATGGTTCATCTGTCTCATCGACAAAGTTTAAGACCTTAGTGGTCGACAGAACCTGATAGTTTTAGGTTGCTTTTGCAGGCTCCACCACTGACGATGGAGCCATAGTCAAGCGGTGTAGGAGGGTACTTTGGTCCCATCCCCACTTTGAATTAGAAACGTTTAATAAATCAAGCGCCTTCAGGCGTTAGGTTTTGATATAGGGATGTAAAGTTAAATGGGAGTCGAAATTTGGGTCGAAGAACTTGGCCTCCTTAACAACTAGATGGGAGTGCCATTTAAAAACAGTTCTGATCTTTATGCGATTTGTATTGTCTACCGAAATGACAATTACTTTTTGACTTAGGAAACTTAAAGCCATTTCCAAGACACCATTTATTTATTTTGTTTAAACATAGCTGCAGTTCAATTGTATGCATGTGTTTACCGAGACAGGAAATGTTAACATCATCCACAAAAAGTTATTTATTTATTGAATAATTTAGAACCTTGGATAGACTGATAGGTTGATCGTGATACTAAATATAGTGACAGACAAAACACTGCCTTGAGGGACCCCTGATTGTGATTGTAATGATCAGACAGGGTTGAACCCACTCGGACTTGAAACTGCATGTTTGTTAAATACTGTGATATAAAAGCACCCCTTAGACAAAAATCACACAACTCGTTAAAGGGAATGGTTAATAATTAGATGGATCAGAATGATCCCGGCCAGATTTCGACATAGGGACTACAATGGCATTGAGCCTAGTAAGTGGGAAACTCCCTTTAGTCCATAACATATCAAATCTGTTTAGCACCGTTTCCAGTCATGATTCGGGCAAATGCTTCAGTAGCTGATAGAAGAAAACATCAGCCCGTTTTGGTGTATCATGAGCTTGCTCAAGGGCGGTATGTAGATCAGGGCGTGAAAATAATCATTACAGTCTTCACCGTTGTCTGAGTTAAAATTTAATCTTTTCTTCTCTTTTCTTATGCCACAACATGACCGACGATCTGTGCAATTGAGAACTGATGACATGTGTCAACCAAGTCAGCGAGCCTCCCAGCCCGGTCCCGTTAGTCGCCTCTCACGAAAAGCATAGGCGCCGTTTATGGCAAGCATGGCTTGCTGAAGACCTATTCTACCTCGGACATTTGCGGGTGTCACACGGGAGAAGAGCGCTTAGGATTACTCACCACCCACCACGAGGAAGTGGCTCTTCACAGGTTCCGTTATATGCACTTAATCATACATTAGTTTAATTGATGGACGATCAACGGCTGACCCTAATGCCGCGAAGGTCAACTCACTTTCTTTCTGTTCCGGGGAAGGAGTGTAATACTGCGAGAGGGTGGGTTCGTCGCCGAGAGCTTCGATTCGTTTTCTATGGTGGATTTCGGGATTCGGCTCCGAAAGTTAAGGCGATGAAACGATAACACAAGACGAGAATGCGAAAGGACAAGGCGAGAAAGCGATAACGCAAGACGTGAAAACGATATCATGAGACGAGAAAGCAATAATATGAGACGAGAAAGTGATGACGTGAGACGAGAAAGTGATAGCACGAAACGAGAAAGCAATATTGCAAGAAAGCGATCGAGTGAGAAAGCGATAAAGTGACAAAGCGGTAGAGCGAGAGAGCGATATTACCCACAATCCAGTCCTGTCTAGGCATGACTGACTACAAACTGGAGCTCAATCGCTATTCATACTTTCTCAATAGTATTAGGTGGTTTTCAGTAATGTTCTTGCCCATGAATGGCATTGTTTGACTTCACGTTTAGAGAATATCTAAGATAAATATGCATGTATAGACTTTCCTTTGGCATACTGTTTGAACGTATACAGTAGTCATAACGTGAAATACCGCGAGCATTCATTTTGTCGAGTGACTAAAGGAATTACATATGTTATACATATGTTGAACCGGAATTGTCAACATAATGACACCAACCAATTAAACTATGATATTGTGTGACCAATGTGTCATAAGTGCCAGACAAAAGGAAGGGACCAATGACAAATAATACGTTGTACCGTACCAGCACTAACGTATATTCAACCATGCTCTGTATCACGCTTATCTCATATGATACATACCATCACTAAACGTCCGTCGTAAATATATTATTGAGACAATTCGAATGGCATATATATGCCGAAAGTTGATGTGTAAAACATTCCGGTTGCCATATGTCTGGACAACATAATCTAGTGATCAACATCATGAACACCGATCTACGTAATGGGGTTACACGTGTCAGCGATCCTGACCACCCGACCCCGTTGTAACACAATCCAGTAATCTTCTACACTCCGACGTTATCGTTTTAAAAACGCTTCTAAAACATTGGTGAAGTTTCTCTAAAGTTTCATTGATACCAAATCACAACGTTATAAAAGCGTTAATTATACGTTTTGAGATTATATTTTCTTAATAAGAATTCTCTATTCACTGCAGGAATGTACACTAACTTGAAAAAGTGGCTATGAAATTACGCCTGTGCAAAATATTTGTGAGATGACTCACAATGTGAATATTTTGTCAAGCGGATTATATGTCATGTGTTTCATCACTTTCAGTAAAATATTATTTTCTATAGATGCAGCATGGTATTATAAATATGAAAATTATAAATGGTATTGTAAATATAACCCCCCCCCCACCCCCACCCCCTCCCGTTTACTACCGTGCGTTGAGGTTCAGCTTCTTTGCATATCGGTGTCCACTGTCGGTTAATTTCCTGCATACTTTATCATTTCAGAGCAGGAACCCATCTGCATTCAAAATCGGACTCTGTACATAGCAGACAGGAAGCGCCATCATATTGCTGGACGTAGGAGACTGTACATTGTACTCGTGTATATTCATATTATTGTTCTTCAGTCACATTCTGTATCTTGCCTTCTGAACATTCATCCTTTGTTTGCAAGTGTACCTATTCCCATGGTGTTATATGTGTGATATATAGTACTTGTGGCATAAGATCTTTCTGACGTAGTATGTGAGTGTTTACTACATGAACATCAATTTTTACGAGAAAAAAACCAATAGTACATGCAAAAGGAGATGGTCTGTTAATATACTAGGCACACAAGTGTGCATACAAAATTTAAAATCTAAATTTATCAAACCTGTGTAGTTACATGAGGTTCGAAACTCTTAGATTAGTGACATGTATCCAACATGCATGTACGTGCCACGTTCCGTGACGTCAGTGGTTTTGGCCTTGAGACGTGAAATGCATTGCATTGCAACGATATCAGATCATATCGTATCTGATATATCTACAAGAAGGTTCAACCCAAGTGCTCTGAAACGTTTTGGAAACACCACGGAAAAACGTTTTCAAAACTGGTGGGCACTTGATCGAAGGTAATTATTTTTTATCTTGTCCCACTGCTGGTAAGCTCGCACACCTTGGCTGAACGGTTGATCGACTTATGTTGAGATTCCAATATGTTTCGTTGACTTTGAAACAGAAAAAAAATTTTCAACTGGAATAATCAAAATGCCCTTCATAGATCGAGCGTTCACAGTCAGACTGATATTCCACAACATATTGATTTCATTCACGATTATCTTTCGATAATGCAGCACACGATCATACAAGATAACTAGCGTTCTCAATACTGCTTGCAAATTTGTCGACCCAATTCGGGATTCGTGACTTTGTCGGACTCCAACGAAATATTGTTAATGGTAGAGCAGCTGAGATTGCCTCTCCGTTATAATAACGTGACGCATACAGTTAATAATTTGCCCCTCTGAACCAGCAACAAAAATGACACAGACAAGTCAAAAATATATTGAATAAACAATTGGCAAGTTACAACGATTCTCATTGGAGATTTCTAATACAATGCACCCAAGTCAATTCTAAAGTAATGGGTCACAAATATAATATCAACTCACCAAAGTCTTGGTTTTCAGTGAGAGACAGTTCTACTACATGTTTCACAGCGACCAATCTTGAATGTAGATCAAGTGTTGACGAAGAGGCAGACAGATGCAGGTACGCCGAATGATGACAACTCCAAAATGTGACCCAATAATAACTATCACTTAATCAATATCAATACAAATTATAGAAAATACACTCTCGTAACACAAGAGCAAAGACCTAAGAGACTAACGTTTCCTTATCTTAAGATACGATGTGTTATAATGTATGTTTTATGAAAGACTGACTTGTTTTAGTCTTGATATGACTGAAATATTGCCGATGCGATTATAAATATTAACTCACTCACTTACTCATTCAGATCTCTAAAGTATGTTATTACGGAAATACAGTGACTTGGGTGTATATGGTTCTGATATTGTATCTTAAAGTTCCATGATATCCGTTTATTATTAACTATACATTACACATGTAATGGACGTCTTGTGCTTCTCAAAATATACCTGACACTGCAAACACACTGCAATGAATCGGCACCTCAATTCGTGAAGCCTGAATACTTCAACGTAGTGGTTTGACTGATAGTAACATAGGCGTAAAATGATCACTGTGCATAATTTTAACTTGTAAATTACTGCGATGCAACTGACACAATACATTGGATAAACAAAATAAATAATATACTCACACTGACTTGAACCTATCGTGAAGCAGATTGTAGCAAGGGCGAGAAAATAAGAGTTTGTGTGCAACATCTTCCGCGGAAACGTACAGACTGATCTGAAGTTTTGGCACTAAAATATCGCAATCATGTAAGACTATCATTGTCTGGGGTGCATCATTGTGAGTGTGTGGTAAGGGGGCTGGGTATATGGGGAGGGAGACTGTCAGTTGGTTGTTGATCAGGAAAGAGAATACATGTCTTCGTGTATTGTCTGCCAAATGTCCAAGATTCCAAGTTCCTGGTATGGCAATATCTATTATTCGTACCTATCAAAGCATGGGCGGTGTTATGCCCAGAAATCGTCAACGCAGTGTCAGTTATGAAGGCAAGTATGACTAAACAATGCACAAAACAGTCATGGGAACGAGACCTCATACAAAGGTATTTGTTTCTTGATAAGATAAGATATGTAAGATAAGATATATTTTTGTCGTCTTTAGAAGTAGAGATCATAATAGCTAGGTCACAGTGCATTATATTCCAGATATTTAGATATCTTATCCTCTAGACCCGTGAAGATCCGGGGTAGAATAGGTCTTCAGCAACCCATGCTTGCTATAAAAGGCGACTATGCTTGTCGTAAGAGGCGACTAACGGGATCAGGGGGCCACGCTCGCTGACTTAGTTGACACATTTCATCGGTTCCGAGTAGAGCAGATCGATTCTAATGTTGTTGGTCACTGGATTGTCTAGTTCGTTACTTAAAGACCGCCACCATATAGCTGGAATACTGGTGAGTGCGGCGTAAAGCTAAACTCACTCCCTCACTCTGACGTCCTATAAGCAGAGTCAGAGCAATAACATTCAGTGTTCACAACATGCACATTAAATATTTCAACATGACTATATAGCACATGAACATATACATATGATTGAGCGGGTTTTCGCTTTACACCGCTTTTAACTACATTTCAGAGATAGGTGGGCGTGACCCAGACATTGTTCACTTTGATTTTACTCCCATGATAAATTCAGTTTTCCTCAGCAGCTAAATTAGTGTCCCACCTCTCTCCAAAAATAGAATTTTTTATTGATTCAAATTTACAATGAATCACCACTTCTCTACATGTGATTCTAAAGAGTCTAAAATAACTAATATAACCAATGACACATCATGCGGAAATAATAATATCACAATTTCAAATTCATCTGGATGGTATGTTTACCATAATTTGTGATTCTACAGAAAGGTAAAACTAAGACTAATGGACAAAAACAGCAGAGTCAACATACATCCCTGAAGTAAATTACCCGCTGCCACCGTAAGCGCCTTTCTCTCCGCAGAGAAGCTGTATCACTAACAATCGTATGACGTCATATGAGGCATCCAGTGTCCGCTCTAATAGCTGTTTTCGAGTTCACTTTGTAGACATATAGTTCACCCTCTTTCACTGATTTATTTAAACTATCTTACATATTGAATCGTTTGCACACTAAATACAAACATAATTAACCGTTTTGATACAAGTTTTACTTTTGTCAGGATATGTTTAACTGATTGAAAAAATCCAGTCGGAAAGCAGACCCCATTTTGTTTACATGTCACATAGTAGCGATGTGCCATAATGTATTAATGGACCGCCGCCATATCGCTGGAATAACACTAAACTAATTCACTCACTCCAAGTAAAATAAAATGATCATATGTACTTTTCACAAGGTAAAGATGCCGTATGCTTCCTCCGTGGTTAACGCTGCTACAAAGGGCCGTACATCAGACCGTATTACGCTCGAGAGAAGCATGCAGCTTATAACATGAATCTGGGTGGACAGACGAATCGAAATTTAATGTATCTGACTTGTGTTAACACGTCAAGACCTAAGTACATAAAAATGTGTTACAAACCTGCAACAGTTTGGAAACCATACGTGAAGAATCAGGTTATTAGGACAAGATGAAGTTACAAGTCAGATTCCGAAGACAAGATGAATGAGGTTTCTGAGACAAGAATACGTTAAGACTCAAGCTCCTATTTACAGTTTACATGCAACGCAAAACATGAAAGTATGGACTTACTGTAACAATTCATCAAAAATGCAAATTCAGCGTACAAAGTAAAAAAATAACGCGATGAGAAAACCCCGCGACTAACTAGTTTCACCATAGGTGGAGTGAAAGTGGTTTCAACAGTTGCGCTGCGCACCTACCACAAGCGCTGCTTGAAACGGGGTTATAAGGTCGTGAACAATAGTAGTCTAATTTCGGTGTGTACACAAATAAATAATCTAGTCGTTACATAAAAAAAACACACATGTTGCTAAGCAGCTTCTGAGACAGACAAAACTCAGTGTCTGTTTCATTAACTGTCTGCCTGTTTGCTGACAATGACAATATGCAATACACAACTTCAATTACTGACCACATGCAATATGAACTTAACACCTGGCTGTAGGCCATAAACAAAGATCGCTCAGAGTCAGAGACAGATGAACCTTGAAAGTCTTCGTTACACTTGAGTGCTCGGCCACCAGCACTGAATGGGTTCGGCATCTCGGATGCTTTGTTTGAAGGGTAGTAGACCCAAGTACAAAATAATGCACTTTTGAAGTGTGGTTATACGCTTATAATTTTGTTTATTCGGTTCTATTTTTTCGTAATCAGAAATGTAAATGATGATTGTGGTTCAGTCCTGTGTATGTTTTTGGCTGCAGCTAAGCTTTAAGACACGATGTAG
The DNA here is from genome assembly GCF_037392515.1 of Haliotis asinina. NCBI lineage: Eukaryota > Metazoa > Mollusca > Gastropoda > Lepetellida > Haliotidae > Haliotis > Haliotis asinina. Next base: position 100,164,919 of record NC_090280.1, read on the forward strand.
TTAGTGATTTACAGAAATCACTGCAGTGAATAGTGAAGACCACAGTGGAAGTTGCTAGCTAGGGGTATAAGGAGAAGCTTTTTCTCGTCCATGAAAAAGGTGTTTTCTTCAGCTGTTACATGATCTGAAATATATGATATCTGGTTTCCCTGACCATATATATGCGTGTAACGACAAATGATAATGACAAATGGTAATTACATCTTAAATCATTATATAATTATCAGTGAATTAGTTGGGTTTTACGCCGTACTCAGCAATATTCCAACTGTATGGCGGCGTCTGTAAATAATCGAGTCTAGACCAGAAAATCCAGTGATCACCAACATGAGCATTGATCTGCGCAAGTGGGAACCGATGATATGTGTCAACCAAGTCAGCGAGTCTGACCACCTGATCCCGTTAGTCGCCTCTTACGACAAGTACAGTCGCCTTTTACAGCAAGCATGGGTTGCTGGAGGCCTATTCTACCCCGGATCTTCACGGGTCTATAATTATCAGGTCTAGTAAATATTTAAAAGTGTTTACCTGGACGTGATTCCACTTGAGCTGTAATTAAAATGAAATTCACTGAATTATCATACCATAGGAGATAAAGTTCCTAAAAGTCAGTGAATATTATGTGAAGTAAGCTACAATACAGTTTGCGTTCTCAAACATTTTGTTGTTACAATTTGAACGTTTCAATTTGAGAATGACTAAACATGGTGTAATATGTTTCATTGCTACATGAAATTCTGCCTGAACCTAAATTGTAAATTTTCAATAATACCAGTAGTTGGTATTTATATTTGACCGCCCGCTAATTTAAACACGCCATGACCGCTCTTGTTAGGTTCTTGAGCTTTATTATCATCACAATAGAAGTTACAAAACCCTTTCCGCATTCGTGCGAAATCTCGTATGAAATTCGATTGTCCAATTCGGACCACAGGGGCTAGTATTGCTGAAAATGATACGTCCTGGGTCCAACAAGCGTACACGGATATCCATACACATATAAAGAAGGAAAGGGATGTAACGTGCACAAAGTTGTCAAACACACACCTCTCGATTATGGGCGAATTCTGGGTGATAATTGTGTATATACAGCCGCGATTCTTACTGAAATAAATCCAGATAAATTCTGTTTTGAATAAATCCACAATTATCAAACTCGGTGCACTATGTACCGTGTAACGTTGCTTGAAACTCGGGAAAAGACAACGTTTTCACGTGTACGCCAAAAACCGGCCTACGAAAATCATCGCCGCTCGGAGAAGAAATACTATGTATTAAAAACACCCGATCAGTGAAAAATATAACCTTTTCGTAATTGCTAGATATTCCGCTTTCGTCCTACAACCTCTCAAATCAAATAGGTTATTCTTTTACCTGCAATACACGAATTTATTGGGAAATTAGCGGTATCGAGTGATTGAGTCCACCATGTTTGTCCTTCACCCTCAATAGGCTTGCACCAACACGATATATCGCGCCATGAAATAAAAAATAATACTGGTATTTATTTTTGACCAATCAGAGAGCAGCTCGTCGTTGAATTGATTGAGTCCACCATGTTTGTCCTTCACCCTCAATAGAGCTGCCTTCGTGAAAACTACTTTCCTGCCCGAGAAGGCGTTGCTTTAATCCAGTCACAATGTGTGGAACCATATACACAAATGGTTGATACAGATTACGACTTTGTAATAGGTGCAGAGATACATATACCAAATAGCCGACCATTGATGATATTGTCGGTGTGTTTACCAGCAATGACGCAACCTTTGAAAAACTTCCTGAGGGCCGTTGACGTTCTAGAGAGCTTGATGCAATCATTCTGTGAAGCATTTGTCAGTTACTGTAATCGGTGACTTCAGCGCCAAAGTTACAGGGTCCAGATGTGACTTTCAGACAGATTCCAGAAGTACACGACTTCTTCACTTGTTGTCATCATTCAACATGGTTTCCATAGTTACACAGATGGAGTGCCAAAGGTTTCCCACAGGGACATGACTAGGACAAGAACAAGGTGGAAGCAAGAAGGACGCCCCAGAGGCATGCAACACAGATCACTCAAGGAGTACAAGATGAATAAAGACAAATTCAGGCAAGACATGCTCCCAATAATTTGACATCCCAATGGATGAATGACTCTGAGAAATCTTCTGAACTGAATCAAACAGGTCTGTGGCACCAGATGAACCGAAGTTTGAAAGGGTCCAGTGACAAGGTGACCACGCCGATTCAAGTCGAAGGGGTCACATATAGCAACCCTGATGATGTGCTTGAAAAATGGGCTTCTCACTTCGAAACTGTGTTACAGTCACTGGATAAGTCTCATTTTTATGAGACTTTTAAAAGAGAGGGAGAACATTAATGCATCACCTGAGCTGTCTATATAACTGTGTTATTGAATCTGGTCTCATTCCACGGCCTGGAAGCGACAGCATCAGAGACGTTAAAGATGCTGTGTGAGAAGTGTGGACGGACATATAGTGATCTGTGTTCATGCTGTCGTGCAGTGTGACAACTTACTCCTTGTAAAAGATCCGTTGTAGTGTGAACTGTGTATGGTTCCACAACTTGTCAGACATTGAGATGGTGGTGGTGTGCCTCCAGTCATGCAGACCACGGTATGGACTGAATGTGGGAGATCAGGGATCACCAGTGTGGCTACAAGCTACATTCACCTGTTGTACAAAGAGGTCACACAACACTTACCTGTGCAGTCAACCTTCAGAGTGACATTACATTAAGTAACGATGTGACAGTGTTATGAATATTTAATTTTTGCAACTTTTACTTTGTACTCTCCCAGCTCGGAGGATAAATAAAGAATATAGTCATTATCACAATCTTAAGATTGAATCTCTCCCTCAAAATCAGGATGATAAGCACTAGACTTAATGTGTGTAATGGCTAGCGGATGCATAGCCTGTTGGGAAACATCTGACATAGAATTGGAGCCTTGATTTGGCTGAATACTCTCATGCAAACCGAATATAGTGATGTATTAAAGGTAACGACCTGAGCTGTATTTTTCCCAGACGGAATAGCCACTGGAAACCTTATGGACGTAATATGAATTTAAATATTTCTTAGGTTCCGGCATACGATGAACACATTACAGTAGAAACGTTATTTAAACTTAGATCCCATGTAAATCTCAGGATTTAGAATTAGTAACTATTCAAGGAAATGCACCCAGTTCTAAAACCGGCTGATGACATTATGAATTATTCGCACACCGCGCTTCTACAATGAAATAATTAAATGTGTACCTGAAGCCGTGGTGATGGTTGAGCTAACCGTTGTTTCCACTCCTGAGCCAGTGTTCGAACCTGTGCCTGTGCCCGTGCCTGTGCCAGTATTCCAGTTCAAGGGCCACATCCCTGTGGGAAATTTAAAACCACTTTTCAGTAGTATACTACAATAATCTTGTGCCGATAGCAAAGTTTAAACCATCAAAGTTGTGAGCTTAAAGATTTTATACTGGAGTGATGCTATCATTGATCTAAACCATTTTGATCACTGCAATAATGGTCTGTGAGAGGAGTTGCCTGTGTTCCAACTATTGTAACAATATTGACAATATAGATAATTCAGAAATTATCGAACTTATATAAACGTAATATAAACGCACATGCGTAAGCCTGCATAAAATTTATGACAGTCAAATAAACAGGCATTTCGGGTGAGCTTAGGTGTTTTGTCAGTGGAACGGTTTAGCCAAAGGAATGTCAACGTCCGAAATGGTTTTAGTTTTAGTTCTAGTTCAAAAATGCATCTGTTTGTAAGTAAGAAATAGGCAAAACAAATAATGTACGTTTTAATATATGTTACTTTTGTTATGTCACAAAGGATAAACAATTCAGTGTCAATACAGCGAGGGATCGGTATAATGAGCAGCTGTGTTCTTTGTCCGTAATTGTCACTTAATTATTGCATATAGAAATAGAATTGGTTCATATATGTTAATTTTTAAAAGAAATATAATTGGTGCATACGTTTTCATAAGCTTTGTAAAGAGATAAGTGTATTGTATTGGTAGTTTAGATCATGAAATGGATTACACAGTTAGTGACTGTGTCCTCAAAGGGGGTGAAATTATTGTTTAAATTCTCCTAGGAGGATACATAAGTCCCCAAAACAGTCGAAGAGAACTTTTATGTACGACATTTTTAATCGTGGTAGTATTGCAATTTTAATTTGTGGCTAAATCGCCTACAATCGCCAACAGCTGAAGGTATGGTGTAAATCCAGCTTGGGTCCATGCAGGAAGCAAAAGAATTGTAAGTCCCCTTTGAACCTATTATGGTGATCAACATTTATTTGCTGAAGATCTATAGCCTCTCTTTATATTACGCATAGTCCAAATGGTGCTGTTACTTTGTTTTTTCACTTTGCATGCTAGTTTTAATGCTCACTGTGATACTCTAGTTGTTTTACTGTCCTCCTACGACAGGTTTCATAATATACACATATTCTTTATCAACATATGCATCGAATTTATTCTCGTCAGAATATGGCTGAGAAAGTGCCGATGTGGCATTAGACATATCTCACTCATTCTTATGTCATAGAGTTTTACCGAAGCAAATCACCACATCACATTTAATTGTGTTTGCATTAAATGAGCCACGGGCGGTATGTTTCTTCACAGATCATCCTTTATTCATCATTGTCAGTGGTATAAGTTGCTGTTATACAAATATACACTTTAAACTAGCATGATAAGTAAAACACTAGTTATCCAACCATTCAGAATTTCTTCCAGAATCCTTGCATGATAGTATATTACCGATCTAGATTCGTTATTTGGAGGCATACAGCTGGAATATTGGTCAGTGTGGCGTTACATACCAAACGAAGCAAAGTTACATAATATATTCCGTCTTGTTTTGTTTTCAGGAAGGCTATTCAGCATTCATACTTTGGTCCTGTTGTTAGGTGATGTTTCCCTATCACATTTCTAGTGATGCAGCTAAAACAAGATTCACTGTGAAATAACAGTAAGATACATTTCTAGTGACGCAGCTAAAACAAGATTCACTGTGATATAACAGTAAGATACATTTCTAGTGATGCAGCTAAAACACGATTCACTGTGATATAACAGTAAGTTAATACGACAATTACCGCATGGACACATGAGAAAAGCACGGAAGTAGAAAACAAATATGCATCGATCGAACTGTATTAACAACAAAAGCAATGAATGCTTAGTTTCTTGAATTTGAACTATAATATAATTTCCATTTCACTCTCACTAAAGTGCAAATGAGAGAAGTAAAATACATCTTACCCAGAACATGTGCAATGAATGGAAGAAAAGCTGAAAAAGAAATAAATACGGTGAAGGTTAAGTTAATGTTCAAATATGACATTCAACATGCGTTCACTGATGGTGTAATGTAAACAAGTGCGGACATGCAGTAGACTGCAAAATTGACAAACGCTTTCTTTTGTGTAGATAAACAGCCATAATCTTCATTTTACTGATTTGAAATAGAAAACGGAAATAGTTCAAAGCGTCATTATTGGTTACAGAATCATTGCATAATGCATAAATGTTCTTCAAGACATTAATGCAGCATGCGTTCTGACCTCATGGTAACAAACATAATTTCATTTCTATTCCTAAAACATAAATTACATAACGATAATACCGAACAAACTCATAATTAAACATCAATAAGACTTTATTTACTTTAAACATGATATAAGATCATTTTCTTGAAGTGAGTGAGTGCGTGCGTTAATAACGTCACATTGGCAATATTGCAGCCATATCGTGACGAGAACATCCAAGACATAAAAAAGAATATATATGCGTATTATGAAGAAGCTGTCGACGAAGGACAGTGAAACCATTAGACTATCACAGTTAGTATTTACAACTAGCATGGGAACTTAAAAATAGTAGTATCACTATTTGGACAGCACAATATAAAAACAGGCCATAGATCGCCAACAACCGATGGTAGATCACCATACTAGGGACCATAGGGACTTACAGTATTTCTGCTACCTGCAGGGTCCCTAGCTAGATTTATACCATCCCCTCAGCTGCTGGCTAATGTATGCAAGAATAGCCACAATTTAAAATGACACATATTCTACGGCTAAAATGTGGAAGATTAAATCTGACTTCAACTGTTTTGGGACTTACGTACCCTCTCAGCAGGACAATAATTTTACGGTACTTCAACCTCCTTCGAGGATACAGTCACCAGCAATTTTAGTTGCTTCTAATCATAAAACATTTATCTATTTACAAGTCATGGAACAGATCTAATTCTTAAACGCAGTGATTAAATGATAACTAATATTACTAAAAGATCCTTAATAGTTCGTGATATAAAATAGTTATCCCTTGTGATGGAATATTCAACACAGTCAAGCAAAAAATGCTTGACTGTGATTCTTTCATCACAAAGGATACAAAACGGAGGATCTTCACCTTTGAGCAAATATTCATGTGTATTCTTGTGTGGCCACTACGACATCGTCGCATGATGACCTCTTCAAACCTTGACTGACAACCCAAGTAGGTGTAATCAATGTAGGGTTTTATGTCATGTAATTTGTTGATACCTACTTGAGTGTCCCACCTCATCTGCATCAGATCACGAATGTAAGATCTAATGGTAGCTTTATAATCAGTGTAGGGAATAAGAAGTGGTGTCAAAGATTTGTTGAGTGCTGCTTTAGCAACATGTTCAGCCAGTGTGTTACCAGAGATTCCTACATGGCTGGGTAACCAACAGAAGACGATGTCGTATAGGCCAGTAGCAAGATTATTATACAATTCAATAATTTCTATTAAAAGTGGATGTTTAGAAGAAATAGTTTTAATAGCCTGAAGGCAAGAAAGGGAGTCTGAATAGATTATATATTGTTTTCTTTTAGGGTGTCTTTGAATATATTTAAGACCCGTTAATATTGCTTTTGCTTCAGCTGTAAAAATAGATGTGTTATCTGGCAGTCTAGACGATATTGTTCTGGATCTAATGACAGTGGCACAAGCAACTGCGCCACCGTCCTCGTACCCATCTGTAAATAAAGATTTGTAATTGCTATATTTAGTTTTTAATTGATTATATTCCTGTTTATATTGGAATTCGTTAGTTTCTGATTTTTTAAATGTAGTTAATGTTAGGTCAACTTGTGGCCTAACTAACTGCCAGGGAGGAGAAGAAAGAAGCCGTTAAGGAGCTATATTATCCAGCTCAATGCCGGCAGCAAAAATAAGTGGTTTTATTCTTAAACCAAGAGGAGGAACTAGAGAAGATTTCTTATTGTATAGATCCTCATAGAGAGGATTGAAAACACAGTTATATGCAGGGTTTGACTCATTGAAATATAGTTTTGTTACATACTGTAAAGCTAAGTTTATACGTCGGTGTTCAAGAGATAGTTCATCAGCCTCAACGTACAGGCTGTCAACAGGTGAAGTTCAAAAGGAGCCAAGACAAAGTCTGAGACCTTGATGATGGACAGAATCTAATAGTTTTAAGTTGCTATTGCAGGCTCCACCATATACAATTGAGCCATATTCAAGTTTCGAGCGGACAGTTGATCTATATAGGTGTAGAAGGGTAACTTTATTACCTCTCCACTTTGAATTAGACACGACTTTCAATAAATCAAGTGCCTTCAGGCATTTAGTTTTTAGGGATTTGATATGCGGAAGAAAAGTTAAATGGGAGTCGAATATCAGACCTAAGAACTTGGCCTCCTTGACAACTTTGATGGGAGTGTCATTTGAAAATAGTTCTGGGACCTTTTATGGTTCATATTTACGGCAAAATGTATGCAATTAGTTTTTTTATTTAGAGAATTTAAAGCCGTTTTCCAGACATCATTTATCTATTATGTTTAAACATAACTGCAGTTATCATTCAATGGTATGCATGTTATTCCCACGACAAGAAATATTAAAGTCATCCATAAATAACGATCCATCAATAGAATCGGTTAAAACTTTTGATATACTATTAATCTTGATACTAAATTAAGTCATAGACAAAATACTGCCTTGTGGAACACCCTGGTCCTGATTGTAATGATCAGATAGGGTAGAACCCACGCGGGCTTGAAATTGTCTGTTAGTTTAGCTATAAATTGAGGTAAACGACCTCGTAATCCAAAGTCATGTAAATCTTTTAAGATACCAAATTTCCAAGTTGTGTCATATGCCTTTTCTAGATCAAAAATGATAGACACTGCATGTTGTTTATTAATTAGAGCGTTTTCAACAAAGTATTCCAGACTCACTAAGTGATCAATGGTACGTCTGTTTTTACGGAAACCACTTTCAATATCTGTAATTAGGTGATTGGTTTCCATGTAACAAACAAGTCGATTATTGATCATGTGCACCATGGTTTTGCAGCTGGAAAGCGAAATAGGTCGATAGTTTGAAGGATCGGTATGATCACGTCCAGGTCTAGGGATAGGCATAACTATAGCATCACGCCATGAAGAAGGAAAGTTTCCAGACGTCCAAATATCATCAAAAATGTCTCTAAACATGATTCTCGAAACATGATTCTGGTAATTGCTTCAGGAACTGATAGTGCATGTTATCAGCTCCTGTAGCAGTATCATGAGCTTGCTCCAGAGCAGTATGAAGGTCATGAATAGAAAATATTTCATTGTAGTGAGTGAGTTAAAGTTTAACGTCACATCGGCAATATCTCAGCCATATCGTGACGAGAACATTTAATACTAAAATGAAATATACATAATTATCTATTATCTAAAACCTGTCAACGAGGGACAGTAAAACAACTAGAATATCACAGATGAGAATATAAAACTAGTAACTATACCTAAAACAATTTATCTATAGAGGACAATACAAGATAAAAATGGGCTATAGATTGCTAACAACTGAGTGTAGATCACCATACTAGGGTCCATGGGGACTTACTGTACCTTTGCTACCTGCATGGACCCTAGCTGGATTTACATCATCCCCTCAGCCGTCAGCAATTTGGGAAATCTAGCCATGCAAATAAAAACACACTTATGCTACGATTAAAAACGTGAAAGTTTGAATTTACTTTGAATGTTTGTGGACTTACGTACCCTCTCAGGGGGACAATAGTTTTACAGTACTTCAACCCCCTTTGAGGATACAGCCACTACCAAGCACAGTTACCAATTTAAACTTCTAATAATAAAATATTTATCTATTTACAATTCAGTAAATAAATCTAATTCTTTTTAAAATGCAATGATTAAATGAGAGCTTGTGTTATTAAAAAGATCCTTCAGAGTTCGTGAATTAAAATACTGATCCCTTGTGATGGAATACTCAACACAGTCAAGCAGAATATGCTTGACTGTGATTCTTCCATCACAAGGGATACAAAACGGAGGATCCTCACCTTTAAGCAAATATTTATGTGTATATCTTGTGTGGCCAATACGACATCGTCGCATGATGACCTCCTCAAATCTGGACTGACAACCCAAGTAGGTGTAACCAATATACGGTTTTATTTCATGTAATCACGGATATACGTTCTAATGCAAGCTTTTTAATCTGAATATGGAAGAAGAAGTGGTGTCACAGATTTGTTGAGTGCTGATTTTGCAGCAAGATCGGCCATCACATTCCCAGAAATACCTACGTGACTGGGTAACCAACAAAAGACGATGTCGTATTGGCCAGTAGCAAGATTATTATACAGTTCAATAATTTCAATTAAAAGCGGATGTTTACAAGAAAGATTTTTAATAGCCTGAAGGCAAGAAAGAGAGTCGGAATATATTATATACTGTTTACGTTTAGGGTGTCTTTGAATATATTTAAGGGCTGTTAATATGGCATTAGCTTCAGCTGTAAAAATAGAACTATTATCTGGTAATCTAGAAGATATTGTTCTGGATCCAATGACAGTAGCACAAGCAACTGCACCACCGTCCTTGGACCCATCTATAAATAATGATTTGTAATTGTTATATGTATGTTTCAACTGATTATTTTCTTGTTTATACTGTAGTTCATTAGTTTCTGATTTTTTAAATGTAGTTAATGTTAGGTCAACATGTGGCCTAACCAACTGCCAAGGGGGAGAGGAAAGAAGACGGAAAGGAGCTATATTGTTCAGCTCAATACCAGCAGCAGCAATCAACGGCTTTATTCTGAGCCCAAGAGGTGGAACAAGAGAAGACTTTTTGCTATACAAATCCTCATAAAGGGGATTGAAGACACAGTTATATGCAGGGTTAGATTCACTAGAGTATAGCTTTGTGATATATTGTAAAGATAATTTGATACGGCGTTGTGCAAGAGATGGTTCATCGGCCTTAACGTAAAGACTGTCAATAGGTGAAGTTCTGAAGGAGCCAAGACAAAGCCTTAGACCTTGATGATGGACAGCATCAAGAAGTTTAAGATTGCTTTTGCAGGCTCCACCATAGACAATGGAGCCATAATCAAGTTTAGAACGAACGAGTGATCGATATAGATGGAGAAGGGTAGCTTGATCCCCTCCCCATTTTGAATTTGAAACCACTTTCAACAAGTCAAGAGGTTTCAGGCATTTAGTTTTAAGTGATTTAATATGTGGTAAAAACGTTAAATGTGAATCAAAGATTAGACCCAAGAATTTGGCTTCCTTCACAACTTTAAGGGGTGTCCCATCTAGAGACAGTTCAGGGTCTTTATGTGGTTTGTATTTACGACAAAAATATATGCAGTTAGTTTTCGATTTAGAAAATTTAAAGCCGTTTTCAAGACACCATTTATTAATCTTGTTTAAACACAACTGCAATTGCCGTTCAATAGTATGCATATTTTTACCACGACAAGAAATATTAAAATCATCCACAAATAACGATCCATCAATTGAATCGTTTAAAACTTTTGATAAACTGTTGATCTTGATGCTAAAAAGAGTGACTGACAAAATACTGCCTTGTGGAACACCCTGGTCCTGATTGTAATGATCAGACAGGGTAGAACCCACACGGACCTCGCAACCCGAAGTCATTTAAATCTCGTAAAATGCCATATTTCCAAGTAGTGTCATATGCTTTTTCAAGATCAAAAAAAGATAGACACAGCATGTTGTTTGTTAATTAGTGCGTTTTTCACAAATGATTCTAAACGCACTAAGTGATCGACTGTACTTCTGTTTTTCCGGAAACCACATTGGATATCTGTGATAAGGTTATTAGTTTCCAAATACCAAACAAGTCGATTATTTATCATGCGTTCCATGGTCTTGCAAACACAGCTTGTTAATGAAATCGGACGATAATTGGACGGATCCGTATGATCACGTCCAGGTTTAGGTATTGGTACTACTATAGCATCACGCCATGAAGAAGGAAATTTCCCGGAAGTCCAAATGTCATCAAATATATATAAGAGCGTCTCTAAACAGGATTCTGGTAAGTGCTTCAGGAGTTGATAATGTATGTTATCAGCTCCAGTAGCAGTGTCATGAGCTTGATCAAGAGCAGTCTGGAGTTCATGAATAGAAAACATTTCATTATAATCTTCCCCATTATCTGAGTTGAAATTAATAGTTTTCTTTTCTTGTTGTTTTTGATATTGCTGGCATTTTGGTACATAATTTGAAGAGGAAGAGTGTTTAGCAAGGGTTTCACCTAGTTTATTAGCAATATCTGATTTATCAGTAAGCAATTGATCTCCATGTTTAAGATGATGGACAGTAGGTTTAGTACCTTTACCTTTGATTTTCTGGACCATGTTCCATACCTTGGACATAGGTGTCCGAGCATTTATTTTGGATACATAATTTTGCCAAGATTGGCGTTTGTTCTGTTTAAAAGTACGCCGTGCTTTAGCATTTAAAATCTTAAATTTATTTAAATTATGCACCATAGGATGGCGACGGAAATAATGTTCTGCTTTTTTCCTTGCCTTCCTAGCTTGTTTGCACTCATCGTTGAACCATGGTTATCTTATGTGTGGAACTGCAGAGGACTTTGGTATACACTCATCAGCAATGGAGTTAAGTTCTTCAGAAAAGCATTTAATAGCATCAGGAACGTCAATAAAACGTTCAGGTTTAAGTTTTTCAGCACACAGTGTTTCATATAAAGCCCAGTTAGCCTTTTTAAAATTTCGTCTTGATGATGGAGGAACATCGGATGGACTTACAGATTTTAATACAGTAGGAAAATGGTCACTTCCACATAGGTCATCGTGGACTGACCATTCAAATTCATTTAGTAGTTCTGAGTTTGTCAATGACAAGTCAAGAGCAGAATAGGTCCCTGTACCAGGGTGTAAATATGTGTTGGAACCATCATTATAAATACATAAATCATTGTCAGAACAAAAGTCCTCCAACAATTTACCTTTAGTGTTTGTAGTTACACTACCCCAGAGTGGGTTGTGTCCATTTAAATCTCCCATTATAATACAGGGCTTCGGGAGTTGGTCATATAGAGCTTGAAGATCAGTTTTAGTGAACGTCGAAGACGGCGAAATATAAAGAGAGCATAGCGTAAACGCTACATGTAAAGTAATTCTCACTGCAACAGCCTGCATATTAGTAATAAGTGGAACAGGGCTTTCAATAACGTTTTGTCTGACTAGAATGGATGATCCTCCAGTGGCCCTATCACCCAGAGGTGAAAAACAATGATATGCATTAAATTGACGAAGGTCAAATGTATCTGTTTGTTTTAAATATGTCTCTTGGAGACATATCGCTGAAGGTGTAAAATCTTGGACCAATAGCTGTAATTCATGTAAATTAGTCCTCAGTCCTCTGCAGTTCCACTGTACAATATTATTGGAATAAACTATCTTTTGGGGGGATTTATTGGGGATCTACCCCGCACTGTTTTGGAGGGCGACAAGCTATGTGCCCTAGAATGGACGTTTTCAGAAACGTCCATATCTTCAAGAGACCCATATTTATTGAACAATTGAATTTTGTTCTGTGACCCTTTAGGAGCTCTGCCACTTTGTTGTTTTGAAGCATCAGGATTAGGCTTCGGTTTACTTTTAACAGGTGGCTGACTATCAGCTGTCGATTGAGACTTTGAGTGTGACTGAGATGGTGATGATGATGATTTGTGATCTGAAGAAGACTTTGATGAAGGAAATATGGTCTTTTGTGTAGACTGAGCTGAGTCTGTCTGAGTAGACTGTTCTGAGATAGACTGTGGAAGATCAGGAGACATAGACTCAGGAATATCTGAATTTACCCATGTCAGGTCAGTCTGACATGAGCTTGACGAAGTTAGTACTGGCGTAGTTGTTCCTTTTGATAAGGTTTCAGATGTTTTTGTGACAGAGGCATAAGTTTCAGTGTGCTCAGTAGATTGTACAATCTTTCTTGCTTCAGCAAAACTGACGTTCCTGGAAAATTTGATTTTGTTAATTTCCATTTGCCTTTTCCAAATGGGACATTCTTTCGAGAAGGATGAATGGTTTCCTGAACAGTTTGCACATTTTTTGTGAATACTGTCACAATCTTCGGTTACATGTGTATTCTTAGCACAGTGAGCACATGTAACAGACAATGTGCAAGTATTAACACCATGTCCGTACTTTTGACACTTAAAGCAGCGCAGAGGATTTGGAATATATAAGTCAACATTGAGATTGCAGTAACCTGCTTTGATTGACTTTGGAGGTGTTGGAGCTGAAAATGAAAACAGATATGTGTTAGTTTGGACAGTCTCATTATTTCTCCGTGTTGTGAAACGTTTGACGAAAGATACTCCTTGATCTTTCATCTCGGACATTATATCGAGCTCAGTCATGTCTGCTAGAAGACGCTCACGGTCTCGAACTATGCCTTTGCTTGTATTCAGTGTTCTGTGGGCAGAAACTAACACCGGGACTCCGACAAACATATCAGTTGATAATAGGTTGGTAGCTTGTTGTTTTCTGCTACATTCAATCAGCAGTGAACCTGATCGCAATCGTTTGATATCTTTTACCTCACCTGCAATGCCAGAGATACCTTTTGAAATTGCAAAGGGATTTAATTTTAAAGGAGTCTTGTCAAGGGTCTCAATAATCAAAAAACGTGGCCAGTGATCAATTTGTATAGAGGGTCGATGTTGATCATCATTTTCCAGTTGACGTTTTGTTTTTTTGTTAGGGGTTTGGTAATCCATGATTATTGGTATATTGGTTCGTCATCCGAGCTCCCCACCCACCACGGAGTATCACAAGGACAATGCTAAAGCAAGCGGGCCTCCAGCTTACAGCACCAAGGATACTCGGATGATATACTCCAGCAGAAACATTAAACATATTAACAGTTCCACCAGATTGGCCCATGAGCCACCGCCTTCTGGGCATGAGACTCTAGACAAAGTTCATGTAATCACAAATCAAGTCCAATAATATTCTATGAACAAAGGGAGCCAAGACTAAAATGTAAACAATTCCAAATCAAATTCTGTGCAATGACATAAAATCCATGTACAGGGCTTGGCATGACCAGCCGATTGGTTGAACCGGGCCCATTCAACCACCCGTCTAGGTGAAGTCAGGGCCGAAGTGGTGTGTTGAGCAATAGGAACACTGGTCCTGCTCCCATTGCCCTCAACCACCAGGATCCCCTCCTCCACCGACACAGGGCCGCAACCCACGGCAAACGGGTTGGTGGACCAAATATCCCCCCCGGTCCACTACGGGGGTGTCGGCGAGCTCTTAGCATTACCCAGCACCCACCACGAGGAGGTGGCTCGCCACGGGTGCCTTTTCATTGTAGTCTTCCCCATTATCTGAATTAAAATCAATAGTATTCGTTTCCTGTTGTCGTTTATATTTTTGGAACTGAGGTACATAATTTGATGAGGAAGAGCGTTTGGCTAATGTTTCTCCAAGTTTGCTTGCAATATCAGGTTTACTAGTTAATAATTCGTCTACGGTTTTGAGATGTTTAATGCTAGTTTGAGAGCCCTTACCTTTTAGTTTCTGGATCATATTCCATACCTTTGATATCGGCGTTCGAGAGTTTATATCTAACACATAACTGTGCCAAGATTGGCGCTTTCTGTGCTTGAAAGTACGCCGTGCTTTAACGTGTAAGATCTTGAAATTATTCAAGTTATAGACCATGGGATGGCGACGGAAATAACGTTCAGCTTTCTTCCGTACCTTCCTAGCTTGTCTGCACTCATCGGTGAACCATGGTTTTCTTTTGTGTGGAACTGCAGAGGATTTAGGGATATACTCGTCAGCTATATTATTGAGTTCATAAGAGAAATTTTCTATGGCATCAGGAAAATCTGTAAAAAGTTCAGGTGTAAGTCTTTCACAACACAGAGTTCGATATAAGTTCCAGTTAGCTTTTTCCATCTCGAAGATGGGGTAGTATCAGTTGGGTTTACAGGTGCTAATACCGTTGGAAAATGGTCACTTCCACAAAGGTCATCATGAACTGACCATTCAAATTCACCAAATAGTTCAGGGGCCGTAACTGATAGATCAAGAGCCGAATATGTTCCTGTGCTTTGATGTAAATATGTGTTAGAACCATCATTACATAAGCATAATCATTATCCGAACAGAACTCTTCTACTAGTTTACCTTTAGTGTTAGTAGTTGTACCACCCCATAGTGGGGTGTGGCCCTTTAAATCTCTCATAATAATACACGGTTTGGGGAGTTGATCATGTAGGGTTTGAAGGTCAGTCTTCTGAAGAGCTGTAGACGGTGAGACATATAAAGAGCGCAATGTGAGCGTAACATGTAAAGTGAATCGGACGGCAACTGCTTGAAGATTAGAAGTGAGTGTAATTGGGCTATGGATAACATTCTGTTTGACTAGGATTGAAGATCCTCCAGTGGCTCTGTCACCCGGAGGTGAGAAATAATGATAAGCATTGAAATGACGTAGCTCAAGAGGATCTGCCTGCAGACAGAATGCTGACGGCGTACAATCCTGGACTAATAACTTATTAATATAATAATAATTTGTTTATCTCCATCTGCTGCTTCCATATTGGACATTCTTTGGGAAAAGAAGAATGGTCTCCTGAACAGTTAGTACATTTCTTATAAACTACTGTCACAATCTTCTGTTGTGTGTGTTTTCTCACCACAGTGAGCACACACAGCAGACAATGTGCAAGTATTTACGCCATGCCCATGCTTTTGGCACTGGAAACATCTCAGTGGATTCGGAATATATGTTTCCACTTTGATATGACAGTGACCAGCCTTTATCGATTTAGGAGCAGTAGAGAAAGAAAACATATAGGTGTTTGCTTGTGGGATCTCATTGTGTTTCCGGGTAGTGAAACGTTTTACATATAACACACCTTGTTCCTTCATCTCTAAGGCAATATCAATTTCCAGCATGTCAGCAAAAAGGCGGTCTTGGTCTCTCACTATGCCTTTGCTGGTGTTAAGCGTTCGGTGGGCAGAGACTGATACGGGAATGCTGACAGGAGGTTATTTGCCTGTTGTCGCTTACTACATTCAATAAGAAGAGAACCTGTTTGCAAACATCTAACGTTTATAACATCTCCTGCTATGCCTTGTATGCCTTTCAAAACAGCAAAAGGGTTCAGCTTCAAAGGAGTCTTGTCAACAGTCTGAAGTACTATAAAAAGTGACCAATCATCAATAAATGTGGACGGTCTCTGTTCATTAACATCAGGATCCGTGTCAACAGGACGTTTTCTCTTGGTAATAGGGGTTTCGTAAGCCATGGTCAGCATTTTAAGATTAATCATCCGTGCTCCCTACCCACCACGGAGTATCACAAGGACAATGCTAAAAGCAAGTGGGCCTCCAACTTGCAGCACCAAGGATACTCGGATGTTACACTCCAGCAGAAGAGTTATAAATGGCTAATCCACCAGGTTGGCCCATGAGCCACCACCTTCTGGGCATAAGACTCTAGGCAAAGAGCAAAACATCATATTGCAAATCATTGACATTTGATATGAACAAATGTGCCAAGTCCAAAAGTAAAACATTTTCAAATTAAATTTGTGCAGTGACATACAAGTCCATACACAGGGCTTGGCGTGACCAGCTGATTGATAGAATCGGGACGATTCTACCACCCGTCTATGTGAAGTAAGGGCCAAAGTGGTGTGTTGAGCAACAGGAACATGGTTCTACTGCTGCTACTTGCTGCTACAGCCCTCAACCACCAGACTACCGTCCTCCACCGACACGGTACGCAACCCATGGCAAACAGGTTGCCCAATTCGGTCGCTCCTTGCGACCAGCAGTGGGGTGCTATGGACCTAGTTGACCCGGGTGCACACGGGTGTTTGAACAGCTCTTAGCGTTACCCAGCACCCACCACGAGGAGGTGGCTGTTCACAGGGGCTCATTTTCTTGAACATTTATGTCTCCGGTGTTAGCGGAATGTAACGTAAATGTAATGTAAGTGTTATGTATGCAGATGTTGTGCATTGCAAAAGTAAGCATTTCCTTCCAAGATTAAGACGTCGTAACCTATGTTTTGCAATGATTTATTATCGTTCATGGACTACCAGGGTGTTGTGTTAATTACAGCAGGTTCACCACTCCCTCCACAAAACTCCAGTGTTTTCTTCCAGATGCCCAGAGAGAAAATGACAGGGCGAGACAAGATATGGACACACCCGTGAAAACAAACCAGAAACTGTACGAAAGCCGAGAAACAAACTACCACACCGACCGCCATTTATATCGACAAGGACAGGTCAGATCTGGTGGACCTAAAGGCGTTATGTTAGAGGCTCTGAAGGATCAAACGTCCCAAAGTGTGAGTAGAATGATTCTGTGAATGGAGAGATGACTGAATTACAAGGGGAAACTTAGGATATTCTTGACTTTGTGAGATTTAAGGCACAGCAAATCGAATCAAACTCATACGTAATTGACAAATTGAAGAGGAAAATGTTGGCTGTGAAAACTGAATTTGAGATCAGATTTTTCACTCCCGAGCTGTGCGCAAGAGAAAAACAAGCTTCTCATCTACGGCACATGTGAAGATAAAGTTGCTGAAACAGCGGCTAAAGAATTATTTTCTGACAGTGGAGTACAGAGGGCCTAGAAAATGATATTAATATCGATGAACCTACCTCGAATATCATGAGAAATGAATGGTTTCCAGTTTACAGTTCATTATAACTTCTCTCAAATCTATTTCTAGGGATGTTGCCATATTTTTTTTTTATGATACTGATATCAAGATACATATGACCCATTAGAGGAAAATGGCAATTATATTATTGCTGATATTTTAATAGAAGATAAAAGAATAACACTAACTGATGATCCTCAATTTTACATTAATCTACTTGAAAATATTTTAAAATATTTCAATTTCCACCAAACAGCAGGCCGAGCGTACATTGTGGATTTGTCAGACTTATTTATTATTATACAGATTAGGATAGAATGCAGTAGAGAGGGCTTGGGTGATCCTGGCACAGTCAGGCTGGTAAACCTCATCATCAGCTCAGGGCCCTCGTTCCCTCTACATGCAGCCCAGACAGCGAATGGGACTTCTCCCAGGAAACACTGCCTAGTCAAACTTCCCAAGAACTTTCCGGAGAATATGAAGGCTCCCCAACACTGCAGCCTTCTGCATTAGCCAGACTGACAGAAGGGCTGTGCTCCCGGTGGAGAACCCGAGCACTGTCCTCATCTGCGCCAAGATATCAGGAGGTACCAAACCAAGGGCACCAAGAACAATGGGGAGCCTGATGACAGTGTACTTGGGATGCAGGCGAGACATTTCAAATGCGAGGTCCACATGCTTTTCTTGAATCTTGCCAATCACACTGCTGTCAAAAGGGACAGAAATTTCAATAATATAAATAATTTCATTGGTTTTATCAAAAACGTCAAGATCAGGTTTGTTGGCTGGAATTCGTCTCAGGCTGTACATTGGCTTATTCCAGAGAAGTTTGAAAGCATCATTTTCCAGGCCGCCCTGGACATGTTCATGGTCGTACCATGGATGGACCTCGGGGTCAAAGCCACAGGCATGGCGGAGACGATTGTAAAAGCAGTGAGCCATGCCATCATGTCTTTTAAGATATGCTGTTTGTGCCAAGGATGGGCATCCACTGACAAGGTGTTGGACAGTCTCTGTAAATTCAGTGCAAAGACGACATTTCGTGTTCACATTTTGATTAAGAATCACATTTTGACGATTGTGAGTGGGAAGTGACTGGTCCTGAGCAGCGAAAAGGAAGCCCCCAGTTTTACATTTGAGACCAGCCGACTTCATCCAGGCGAAGGTGCAATGGCTTCTCAGACAGCTTATCCACAAAGGACCGACTCTGGTAAAGGACTTCACCTGGTTTACTCCCATCGCAGTACCATCCAGCAGTATATCGCCATCAACAAAATTAACCTCAAATTTCAGATTGTGTCCAACAACCTTGGGAAGCTTAAAATAGCTGTGGAATTCTTTGCTTTCATCGTGAGTCTTGACATGCATCACCAGAGGATCATCCGATAAATAAATATGTGCAAAGGTACACAACAGAATTCTATCATGAAGAGCCTCCACATTTATCAAACCCCGACCTCCTGAATTGATTGGCATACATAAACGATTAAGAGAGGGACGAGGGTCTTTTTTGTCCAATCAACTACCCCATAGGAGAGGACTGGCACAGTAAAAGTATACTCGGCCCGATGTTTACCGTGAATCTGTGCATTCTGGAGCTTGTCTCGGACTTGCATTCCAAGATAGGTGTATGCCTGATCTTCCACCAGATGCTCAATAACTCCTCCCCCTTGTAACCTGACCGATCCATCGTTGGTTACCTTGCCACGTTTCAGATGAAGAGTATTACATTTGTCGAGTCCAAATTTCATGCCAATATCACAAGAAAAGGACTCGACAAGGAGAACCTGTTCTTTCAAATTGGTGTCTCCCTTGGCAAGGAGCTTGATGACATCCATGTAGAGGAGATGAGTAAGAGGTGTTGGGTATCTGTGCAGAGGAGGTCCGAGATGGTAGCCCCCCTCCATATTGAGCAGAAAACTCAAAGGATTTAGAGTCAGACAAAAAAGCAAAGGACTAAAGCAGTCCCCTTGGAAAATTCCCCTTCTGACTGTAATAGATTCCAAAGTCTGCACCTGCCCTTGCAAGTACATCTCAAGTTGAATCGACCAGCAAATCATTAAAGACTTGAGTAAATCAAGTAGTTGTTAAGGGAGGTCAATACACTGAAGAGACTTCAGAATCCATTCATGAGGGACAGAGTCATATGCTTTTTTGTAGTCAATCCAGCACATGGAGAGGTTGCGGTGATACGTTTTAGCCTCATTTTGCTGTACAAGAAGTTGATCCTTGCAGCCCTAACATCCCTTTCTCGCTCCCTTCTGCACTCTGTAAATTATGTCACTGGACGAGCAGTAAGATGACACTAGGTTCGTCAAACACCCTGTGAATAATTTATATTGAGTATTTAGACATGTGATGGGGCGGAAGTTTTGGGGATCAGTCAAGTCTTCTTTCCTGGGGAGTAGTATTGTGCGACCTTTGCAGAACCATGGAGGAATTATTGTTATTATTATTATTGGATATTTATATAGCGCACATATCCATGCAACCATGGCTTGCTCAAGGCGCTGGTGTTTATTTCCCTCGATCATTGGATGTCCGTCTCAGCGTCACATCATATTATTAATCTCAACTTCCTGGGGAGTATACAACTCTTGTTGCCACTAGGCGCACCGAGTTTATTGTGGCTCTTTCATCCTAACGAAGTACCCAATCCACAGCTGGGTGCACTGAAACACATAGCCACAGTACTTTGTCCAAGTTTACTGCACGTTGCTGTGGCCACCATCTGGTCACATACCAACGGATTCGTGGGTTCTTTTAAGTACACAGAGTTGTGTAATGCACACTAGTCCACTCCAAGGTTTTTACACCCGGTCACAGGTGGGCTCGATCCCCACACCTCAACTTCGCTGGATCACCAGCCTGGCGCTTTAGCTAGCTCGCCCACCGCGCCCCGTTGTCTTAAACCTCTACAGACATATCTTGGCACAGCAATCTGTTGGTACTAACTTAGTTTCTTGGCTCCTGCTTTAAGATCCTTTTTGAACATAATATAGTCACTAATAAATTTATTCCGAAAGTCATTACTCATATCATGACTCAGATTAAAGTTATTTCAACATCCAGCGAGTTTGGAAAACAACACCAACAACAGAAAATGCTACGTTTTGGCCACATCTTGGTCAGGCATCATTCAGTCTTGTAACAGAATAACTTGCAAAAGATCAGTTGAATATTCTTGTAACTGTAGGAATGAATATTAAAACATACATTTAACCAAGATTTGATGATATACTTCTTAGAAGTCATCAGCTTTTGAGAATGTTACCAATGTTTCATGACTGAGCCAAAGTGTTGTTTATTTAGATGTTGGTTTTGGACAAATTGTTCAAGGTTTGTTGATGGTTATTTGGAAAATTAGCTTCATATTAAATTGCATATTGGTTTGCAGGATGTGAAAGCTCTAGGACAGTTTCCTAAACTTTTGTTATGACTTTTACCACTCTTTGAAAATAAACTTATATATGTTTTATATGACCAGTAAGTATCTTAGAAAATGGCATAGATCAGATTTTGTGTTATGTCCTCTAGGGATATGGCCTCAGATATAACAAAACAAAGATTATCAGCATCATTGTTTAAGAAGCAATGATGTCCACATGTACTTTTATTGATAAAATGCTTTGAACTCAGGATATATTTTTGCACCTTATGTACATTAGTAATTATCTCTGAAGAAACCTAGATAATTGTTTTGGTAACTGTGGATCATATGTTTAGAGATTTTCCTATTTCTGGAAGATGGGTCAGTGGATAGGTACAGACTGTCTCTTGGATCTCTTGTGCTATGGTGGTGTTGGTGGTGGTGTCCAGTATTGTGGTACGTTTGTAAATTGAGATTCCTAAACAAAGTACAAACCGAAAAATAAACTGGAAAGGATGATTAAAAATATATATTTCAATATATTCAGTGTCATTTTAGGATCGTGAACAGGTTTAAAGGGGGAAATATAACTGAGACTTGCTGAAGATTAGGTGCTGAATATTTGCTTTTGGATATGTCCAGATACATCTACTAGTACGGAAACATACTGTACTGTTTACAAGCCCAACACCCCTTCCAGATCATGCTGTGATTGCTTTGTGTACATTAACATATACAGAAAAATACGGTGCACGAAGTAGCAGATGGGAAATATTTTTCTTTGTTCATCAAAGGTAGAGGGTAATGATTTCACATAAAGGAATGGTTTAATTCTCAACATCGGATAAAAGATCAAACTGGAGGCCCACGAGCAGTGTTGACAATCCATTTATATAGATACCGAAATTTCTGCAACTTGAACATGTGGTTGTGTTCACGCTGTTTATAAAATTACAATGGGACTTTTGGAGGGAATAACACAAACAACGTAAATCAGTTACACTTCCCTGCTAGTATCTGAATTGCCAGAAAGATTAATTATTTCAAAAGAAAATAAGCTTCTTAACCTCAGCAGGTGTCAAGTATAAGTAGTATAGGGAATGACAGTTCTAAAACACTTTCAAGAAATGTCTCTACAAAGCCTTATTTATTAAATAAGGCTTTGGTTGGGACCTTAGATCTTGCTACTATTACCCCTACTACAAAAAGGTTGGGTGTCTATGAAACAGTTTACCGTGTATTGGTTGGAGGTAACACTGTGCCGTACGGTACGATCAATAATTCTTCTCTTACAAAACCCCTACCCGGCCCATCCCTCAAGTAGTATAAGTTAGGTTCGTCGGCTTTCATATCCACTTTATCTATGTTGTAAGTTTTGACTGACCATATAGGATCGGTGGCCCGCTTACGGCTATCACCCTCGTGTTCCCCCGGCTGGTATAGATACCTCACACTATAAAAAGTTGGCGGCCTATGTCATATTTATATCGATGAAACAGTTTAACGTGAACCGCCTACGATCTCTTTGGTGTTCATAATAAAGGCTTGCTGGGCTTTTTGTATCCCCTGTTCTATGTACTTTTTTTTCTCGTCCTCGCTGATAGCAGACTTACGAGACTTGGATCGAATATCTTGTTTCATTCCGTTATATTTTTTGAGTTCAGAGAGGATTGAACGAAACTCCTCTTCTGAGATCTTACTATCAGAGAGTGCCGTGGAAATTCGCTCACTCACTGTGTTCAGCTTTGCTTCGGCCAGAACCCTGATCTCGTCGTGTTTCAATGCCTTACGATTAAGTCTGCGTGATACTAACTTAAGCGCCAACCCTGCTAACCCTGCCACCCCTGCCGTTATTTCAATACCTAGCACTATAGGTGCAGCCACGATGGTAGCCAACAACCCAACGCCTGCCGCCCCTAGTCCCATGCTGGTTGCCATAAGGGTAGTGTCAGCCCCGTCAACGATATTGAAAGCTCTATTGTACTTTTTACATAGTGCTTTCCGCGTGTCACGGTCTTGTTCTAGTTGACGTTTCACATCACATAACTGCCTCAAGCGGAACCCATCTACGGTTTCCAGCGTCTTCGCTACTTCCTCTACGACTGGGTACAGGCCCATCCTATAATATATATTTTGAAAGATATTTTAATTGGGTTTCAGTTAATAGTCTATCAATGTATTTGAAACCTACAAGGGATAGATCATAACTAATGATAATAGGTGAGAGGCTAATAGACTTTTCTGTTGTAATAAAAACCCCACTGAGGCTTATTAAGCTGGTTATAGGACCCGTGGGGGAATCCCGTTGTATAACAATACGGCAATATTGGTCTAAGTGTTTGGTATACCAGTGTATTACCAACCCGGGTAAAATTTGGCGTCCTTTCGAGGAGTTTACCTGGTCAAAATACGTAAAGACGACTTCTATGATGAGTGTGTAGGGGGAGGATATTCTATCAAGAGACCCCGGGGTCAAAAATTTACTGCTAAATGTTAATTTATTATCTACTCCAGAACTTAACCCATTTGTTTCGTTATACAAACTTATCGGAGCTCCGAAGGGATTCTCCGGAATGAAATCCCCGGGCCAGATACCGTTGTTCCTAATCTTAGAGATCTGCCACGTATCTTCGTCTATTGTGATATAAGGTGAGGCGAGTGTTAAGTTGATCAGCCATTTGGGCTCTTTTAAATCTGATAACGACACCCGTCTGTACACGTTGTCTTTGAAGTGCAGGATATATAATTCATCTTCCTCACCAGGCTGATCGAATCCCTCCGTATCTCCTAGGTCGTTAAGCGTAGTGTTGGGATGATGACTGGTCATTATTATACTATTACGATATAATTTCCAACTGGTTTTCTGATAATAATTCAGGGGTGAACTTCATACCCATGAAGTGTATGTTGTCCGGCAGGAAGATATTGGTTAGTGATATCTTGTTTTCCACGATCACGTTGACCCCCTGCAGACTGGTGTTGGAGCCGACATTCACCCGCACGTAAACGTTGCAAACTTGATACTGGTGTCGTTTCACCCACCCGAGTTTGATCCCCTTCACGATCTCGACCTCATTCACCGATGGTTCCCCTAGGTAGACTTTGATGATCAGTGTTGAGTTTGCCGGTAGACTCTCTAGTATCTTGACCACGCCTTCGAATTCAGACACCAACTGCAATGTCACGTTTTGTATGGCTGGTTTACTCGATAGCATGTGGGCTGCCATAGTGTTGAGTGGGCTGACGACTACGCTACGTCTCTGAGTTGGGACGTAAGCCACGAGCAGGGTTCCATTGTTCACGACTTTGTTTAGGTGGTTGTCTTTGTTATCAGTAAACACGTAAGGGGAGACGAGTCTAATATTGAGAAACCAGTCGTTATCGGGTAACAACACCCACTTGTCATCTTCGGTGAAGACGAGCATATATGGCTTGTTTCGGGCGACGGTAGTGCTCTCAACATCGTCTAAGTCGAACAGTTTACCCCCGAACGATGGGTATATTATCCAGTTATTATCACCGGTGTTGACAAGGGCGTACTTAGTGTTGACTGTTGCTCTTGTGGTATCTACTATATCACTTAGGGTTCCACCGGAGGGGATTTCAACGCATTTGTAAATGTTGTTTTTTATTTGCAAGGCGTACGATTTACCATCTACTCCGGGAGCGTCGAAACCGCGCGTGTCTCCGAGGTCGGAGAGCCCGATATTGACGCATTTTTTCACTCCGGGCCCTTGTGCGCTGGTCATTTTACATGAAGCGTTAAGCTGAGGTATCCTATATTTACAGGATTATGATTTATATCTAACACCGATATTGTCAGCTCAGGTATGTTGCCCTGGGTTAATCTCTTATACTGCCGTGGTGAAAACGACTCGGTTCTACCGTCGTTGTATTTCTCAGTTTTCACCGGCACTGCTCTCAGTATAGTGGAAGGGTGACCTCCTTGAATGTTGTACGTTGTGCTCACCTGACCGAGATGAATGTACAGCTCTCGGTACGGTACTAGGTCGGGTAACTTCGTGCCTGTGACGGTTGTTGTTGGTTTTATCTCGTCAGGAGACATACCGAGTATCCTCGCTAATGGTCGGCCGAGCCTCAAGGGGTTTCTTCCGTTGTTGATTAACACCACTGTACCGTTTGAGTCGTTCATCTTGAGTTCGGCTCCAAGGGGTTTGAAGACCTCGTCGTTTAGAGAGCACACACTGTAGTAGCCGTCAGTTATCTGGCTGCGAGTTCCACTGACGAACAGCTTATTGTTGCTGATGTTGATGTTAGTCCATTGTGGTAGGTAGGTGATATCGCAGAGTGCGACTTCGAGTTGACCTGACGTGTTATCGATCGCGTGCGTCAGCTGAACGGCCTCACCGCTCGTTATCCCTGGAAGTGTTATGTACATATTATAATATATAATTTATATATTATAATATGGACTTAGCACACTTGAAAATCGTGGTGAATGCAGATGGTACGGGGTTTAAAACAACCTTTATTAATATCTTTGAAAACTATGTCGTGTCCGTTAATAACGCGCAGGCGGTGGTAAACTGGAATCAAAACCCAATGCAGTTTTGGCAGAACCAACTCAACTTTGCTGTGTGGTGTGCGACGACAGGGTCGGGTGTGACACCAGACTACGGTATAGATGAACTGAGTAAGGCGGTTATTTTGTTTCATATTTATTATCAAACGAGACGAATATTGAAGGAAATAAGTGCTCCTCTTCCCCAAGATAAAGCGTGGAGTATGACGAATAACCCCTATGATAGACGCGCTTATGAACGTGTTTGTGGGGAGTTTGAGATTCCAACGAATAAAGACTTTCGCCTTCCTGGTGTGAACCATGGTCTCGGTATAGTTCTCGTGGACTTCTACAGGTCCGGAACATATCAGGCCGGTTCTAAAGATGGTTCATACAACCCAAACCGTCATACATTTACAGGTCCCACAACGAATGAAAAGATCCATGTCAGCTGTATAAAACAAACCAATCCTGAAGCAGCCACAGCCTGGACTAAAATGATTTCAAAAACATCGAAAGAATTCACTCGTGCTGGTACAATACGCTTGAACGACTCGATTCGAAAGTACGTGTGGGCGCTGTTGGGTGCGCAGTCTATGACGCGTTCCAACATCCTCGGTAAGGGAACTGCTTACGACGCTCAGAAACAGTTCGTTTCCAACGTTGAGGATGCTATCAATTCTCCAGTTGATCTCCCGAGGGCCATCGACCGTTACCAAAATGTGTTAGAATACGCCAGATCGAAAGTCAATTACGTGTTCGGTGTGGGGCTGTACATGGCTCCGAGTGATATGCAACTGAGAATAAAAAAAGTGGTGGGTTATAACAACAAAATAGTCATAGCCACGGCGGATCAAAAGTTGGGTATCAACCCCGATATTAACACCCCCTATATCCCGCACATCCCACCACGTGAAACGGGTATAGTGGCGCCACCCCCGGAGCCTAAAATTCAACCAACACCACAGGAGGTGACCCCTCATATTCAGGCCTCCTATCAGCAGCATATTGATAATAAAACGGCCCTGGTGGTTGGTGGGGTAACTTTGGGACTTATTTGGTTAAAGATTTCTTAGCCGCTACGTACACCAGACCCGCCACGGCGACGATGGCTGCCCACAGGTTTTGACTGAGCCACATGGCAGTTTTAGACAGAGCGCTCAACAACCACGAGACGATGCTACCCAGGATGCCGGGAAGGGCTTCGGCGGCTTTACCAGCCAGTTTAGCTAGGCCTTCCCCGAGTTTTTTTATCCAGTCTTTAACACCCCCACCGCCACTTGGAGTTCCCCCGCCGCCAGGTGTGGGGGGTGTGGGGGTTCCTCCCACCAGTGACACCACCAGGGTTGATATGATGAAACCCAATGCAGTCAGAATACTGGCGATGGTGATCCCTTGCTCCCGGAACAATATCCGAATCCTGTTGGCTAAAGTTGTATCCTCGTTCAGTATTCTATCGATTGTTTCCCGAATGCGACTGATCTGGGATCGAAGCTGTTCACGATTCGAGGAAGCGGCTTCCAATCGTGTACGTCTCTCGTCTTCTAAATCACGTAGTCGTTCATTAATACGACGCCTCATATCATCGTTTTCAGTTTCGTTGAGTTTGGTTTTTTCCTTAGCGATGTGCTCGTCGATTTCGTTCAGTTTCCCCATGTTGTTCACGAGTTCTCCACACACGCGTTTCACGGCTTCGTCTAAGCCGTGCAGTTCCCTTACCGGAAAGTCAAACCCCGGTAACGGTTTGTCCCAGTAGGTGCTCAACAGTTTTTCTATGCTGTCCGAGGCTTCTGTAGCACGCTGTGGTGTCATTTCATCTCTAGTGGTGAGGTGGGATCTGGTAGCTTGCAGATCTTCAACAACGGCCTTAGGTATTGCACCAACGTAATCATGCATGTTTAGATGTTCACGGATAAATTCGACACCATGGCGTCTGGCTAGAGTTGACAAGGCCAGTGGTTTTTTATTGCGCTTGTTAAAGAGGCCAACCCCTGTGTCAGACTTAAGGCGTAGAACACCCTTTGTACCAATAAAAAAATTATCAAGGTATCGGCCCTGTGGATCAACGTAGTATTTATCACTTCTTAAACTTTCGTAATAATCATCTACCGTTGTTGCTAAAAGTTCTTGGTTCAATGGTGAACTAGTAAATGAGGTCTCCTGCTCATCATCGAATGCCTGGGCACTAGCGCCCGGCATCTCCGTCATATCTATGTCTTCATCCATTAGTATTTAAATATATTTTATTTATATATAACAATGTACGGTAGAAAATTAGATCCTTTCAGAAGATTGAGAGAGCCATTAGGAGCCAGAGCCGTGCGTCAGTCGGTGACCATCACCAACAATCCCAGCAAGATAGACCAGAATCAAACTCTGCTGGTTAGATTTCCAAACCTTGGTGAGAATGACCTTATTGTACCAGGCACTGTTCGACTGGCGTTCAATATCACGTTGACCTCCGACAACGACAAACGCGAGCTAGTGCGGAACGTGGGTCGAGCCATCATCAAGAAAACGACCGTCAAGATCAGCGGTAACGAGGTGCTGAGCATCGACGACAGCGACGTGTTTCACTGCTACAGGGATCTCTGGAAAAGCGAGAGAGAACGAGTCAATGATGTGTACCAGGGCATCAGCAAATCAACCCGGGCGCGTATAGGGTATGTCTTCACGCAAGACCAGCAAGACAAGCTATCGGACGGTGAAAAGGCCATCGCTCGAGCATACGGGAATCGATTCTGCGTGCCGCTCGACTTCGAGTTGCTCACGGGACACGCGCCTTTTTACCAGGCCGCGCTGGGTGATAGGCTCCAATACGAGCTCACGTTTAACGACTATAGCAAAGTAGTGCGTACGCCGAACGGTGATGAGGCCAGTTATGTCATAGACAACATCTCTCTGGAGTTCGACATGGTCACTAGCCCGGAGCTGGCCAGGCAGGTTCGAAACCAGTACTCTGGGAAGATGGCCATTCTGTACGATCGCGTACTGAGACATAGATCAGTCGTGCGAGATAAGAGCGACACTGTGTGGAATATCAACCTGAACGTGCCGGCGCGATCGATGAAAGGTATCCTGGTCGTCCCCGTGGAGGATTACGATCCATTCCGGAGGGACAGCGAGAAGTTTTTCAACCCCGAGATTGAAAAGGTGGAAGTGACCATCGAGGGCGTGCCCAACCAGCTGTTCAGTCATGGTATGAGACCACACCAGCAGTGGGATGAGATAAAAAAGCTATCAGTGGGGGATTACATAACAAAGGACCTGGACCTAGGCTCCGTGCAGATCGGTGAATACCTGACCACCAAGTACGCCCTATGGTTGGACATGCGATCCACGGATGATGATAAACTGCACGGTAGCGGGCGTCGTATAGATAACGGCAGCGAAGGGATAACCATCCAGATTACTAAGAAGGCTCAACCCGCTGGTAAGTTGAAATTATATCTGTACGTTATTATGGACGCGCAACTTAATATAGACAATGGGAGATTCGTGCAAGCCATCTACTGATGGGGGGTACCCCCACACCCCCCAGGGGTACCCACAACTGCCCACTGACCCACACTGCGCCATAGTGTGCGGGCAGACTGGCTGTGGGAAGACCGTTTTCGTGTTGGATATGTTAGAGGGTTACTACAAGGATGTGTTCGATAACATCGTTATCATGTGCCCTACTCTGAGCATGAATAAAACGTACGCGCGACCTTGGGTGATGACGGACCCGGACGTACACAAAATCGACCCTGGAACACGCCTGCAGGACTGGTTGAAAGCTCTTCACGAGAAATTTAAAGGTGAACCGACGCTGTTCATACTGGACGACTGCAGCGCTAATCGCGAGATAACAAAAAAGAGAGACATGCTATCGTACCTGGCCTTCTCCGGCCGGCATGCAAATCACAGCGTCTGGGTGCTAACGCAGAAGTTCAACTCGGTGTTGAAAGACCTCAGGGAGCAGACGCGATGGGTGGCCTTATTTCACTGCAAGGACAGGGATTCGTTCGAGGAGTGTTTGAGAGAGAACGATGTGATGAGCAAATTAGAACGGGAACGGGTAAAGAAACAGCTCGCTGAAACTAAACACGCTAAGCTCATGCTAAAGACCGACCAACCAGTAGCATATATAGTATGCTAAGCAAAGCTAAGCAAAGCTAAGCTAAAGCTAAGCAAATGCTAAGCATAGCTATGATATTTGAAGTATTTGTCGTGTGCAACTTAACCTTCATTTCTCTGTGTTTTGTCTGCATCGGGTATTATATAGTTAAAACTAAATCTTACTTGTTATATTATAAGATGGAGTGTGAGGAATTACTCGAACAGTTGGGGGGTACCCCCACTGTGGGGGATTCCCCCAAGCGAGAGAAACTGGTGGCGTTGGCTGTTGGCGGCAAAGCCAAACATTACTTTGGAGACTACACTCCAGATAAAATTCACAAAATGTCAGCCGAAGAAATCGATAAGCTGTACGCTAGATACGAGTCCCGGCTCGGAGCAGAAATGACAAAGACAATAGGATCGGCTATGACCCAGATATACACCGGTATTGTATCACACTTCCTTCCCATTCCACCAGAGCGCCGACTTTACCTGTGGGAAGACCTCGAGAAAGACCCTTTTATCGAACACGCCGTGAGCTCTATCAGCTGCGGGCTGTACCACAAATATGGTATGTTGTTGGCTCCAGTGACGGCGGCGATTATCACGGCAAAACATTGTCAATTTGAGAGAAAGAATAATAATAATAGTATAGATGGATGCTGCACAGGAACCAGTGGAGGTACCCCCAACAGTGAGGGAAGTGGGGGAACCCCCCACAGTGAGGGAAGTGACCCCTTCAGTGGAGGTACCCCCAACAGTAACCAGACAGAAGAATCCTAAGAGAGTAGCTGCCGGTAAAAAACGGTGGTGTAACCAACATAAAGTGACCAACCCCCGACTGTTGTTGGCTGTAGGCGTAACTGCTGCCTTGGCTATCTCGTGGTTATACGTGGGGGTACCCTCCCACAGTGAGCCACCACCCAACAGTGAGCCCCCCACCCCCACTATTGACCCGCATATCATGTTATAATTTTAATATTTTATATCATATACATAATGTCTGAGGGGAAAACGTTCGTCAACGACGCATACCACGCCACAGTGGTCGCCAGTCTAGCCGTAGGGTACGCTCGGTTGACTAAAATGGTGCTTAAACAACCAACTATCAAGCTAGATTTCAACCTGCAGGATATGGGTATGCTCATAATGAACCTTGGTATGGCGATGGCCACAAAAGACATCCTAGTAAAACAAGGGATCATACCTGATAATATAATGAAATAAATATAGGGATGGCCACGATAGCTATGATGGTCGGTGGGGCGTTAGTGAATGCCCTGGCATTTTCCGGGAGTAATTTCCTCTTCTCGAAACTACGAGATGATCACGCAATACAGGAAGAAAGGAAGCGACACGATCTCGCTACTGAGAAATTACAAAGAGCACAGGACGAGTACGTTAAAAAACGCCTCCAGAGGATCGATTTTATTAACGAACAACTCAAGCGTGAAAACCATGCCATTAAAACATTCTACGATGTCGATGAAGCAATGAAAGAATACTATCTACTAACTGGTAAACAATTGGAACCGCTCAATAAACCCACACTCGCTCAGTACTACACACCATCCAAGGGACAAATGAATCGTGAACTGGGCTTCATAGTGTTGGGTATAGCAGCTACTGCGTTGGTTGCGAAGCAATTAAATTAAAATACCTATATAAGTAAACATGAGACCCGCTCCATACCGATGCGAATACATACTTATGGGGAAGACCGAGGCCTGTGGTAGGAAATGCAGGAATCAGGGGTTCTGTTGTTTCCATATGGGAAGTCCTAACTACACGTGTTCTGTGTGTGGTATCGGGGTTAAAGGACACTACTGTCTATGTAAAGCTCACGGAGCGAACGTAGTCAGACATCCAACTCATCTACGAGAATAAAAAAGGCTACATAAAAGAACGTAGGCGACTGCTCAAGATAGACTCCAGTGCGTGAAAGGGTTACCTCCCCTTACTGTGAACCAATTAGACATTGGTTCTCTTAGGTGTAAACACGATGTCTACTGTACGCGAGCTGAAGAGGGTCGCAAAACAGAGAGGTGTGATCGGGTATTCTCGAATGCGGAAGTCAGCATTGTTGAGATTACTAGGTTTAGAAGCCCCTCCTACGGTAAAACAATTAAAAGCTCAAGCAAAACAGCTTGGATACACGGGTTATTCAAACTTGGGGAGAGCCGGGTTAACCGCATTGTTATCACATGCCCCCGTAGCACGTCCCACTGTAAAACAACTGAAAACCGAGGCACACGATTTGGGTTTAGGCGGGTATTCCCGTATGAGAAAACCACAGCTTATAGAATTATTACGACAGAATAGAGCTATTGACCTACAGTTCGTGCGCACTGAGCGCGCTGTAGGCAACTATTTGAGAGGTTGGCGCATGCATGTTGATAGAAACATAGACATTACAGATATCAAGCCTCTGATAGCTGATAAGGTCAACCAGGAACTAAATAACCTAGGAAGTATCAAGTTTCAGATCACAGTGAAAATGTCGCTCGATAAGCAGGTTGGGGGCCCCACAGGGGCCACTGAATATGTTCAGCCTTACTTCCGAGGTCAACAAGAGGTCGTCACACATACAGAGACCATTGACGCATCAATCGATACCAGTTTTCAGCAGATACGAGAATACCTAGAACGCTACACACACTTGGGGTCCGGGTGGGCTGTAGATAAAATCGATAATATCTATCTAGACATAGCTAACTACGTGCCGTTCAGAGGCGGGTCATACCTAGCCTTGCCTCCCTACTATAGGAACAAACATGCCATAGTAAACGTTAAGAATAGAGGAAACGATTGCTTGAGGTTAGCTATCAGGTCAGCCTTATTTCCAGCTGACACTAATCCGAACAGGCCTTCTAATTATCCCCAAGACGATGGGCTCAACTGGGATGGTATAGATGAACCCACCCCCATATCCCAGATCACTAAAGTAGAAAAACAGAATAATATGGCTATAAATGTCTTTGGGCACGAAGGTAACACAACAATAGTACACAGGGTCAGCCCGGTGAAGGATCGCCAAGTTATCAATATATTCATGATCCAACGAGGTGACAAGTATCACTACACGTGGATAAAACATCTCAGCCGGTTGTTGCACGACCAGTCAAAACACGATGGGGAAAAACACTTTTGTGTACGATGCCCACACGGTTTCAGTCGAGCTGATTTATTAGAATCCCACCGGGAGGATTGCCAAGGTGTGGGGCAGACGGCTATACGAGTCGACATGCCTAAGGAAGGTGACAATATCCTAAAATTCAGTAACCACAAGAATCAAATGTCTGTGCCTTATATTATATACGCCGACTTCGAAGCCTTAGTGGCTGCCGCCGGCGAGGCTCCCAGTGGTGCCTTTACCCACAAGACACAAGAGCATAAAGCCTGTTCGTTTGGATACATTGTCGTCCGTTGTGACGGGGAAACGAAAGCTCCGGTAGTATATAGGGGCCCTGACGCGGCTGAAAGGTTTCTAAAGTGTTTGCAGGAGGAAGAAAAAATTATTAGGAATGCATTGTATAAAATCGCTCCCATGCGTCTGACCCGAGTCGACAGGCTAGCCCACGCTAGTAGCACTAACTGTCACGTGTGTGACTCACCACTTAACGGTGATTCGGTGAGAGATCACTGCCACATAACTGGTAAGTATAGAGGCGCCGCTCACAACGCGTGCAACCTCAAGCTTAAAATCAACCCTAAGACAATAAACATCCCCGTTGTCTTTCACAACTTGAGAGGGTACGACTCACACTTGATCATGCAGGCCATCGCGAAAATCGATGGTAATATAACATGCATCCCCAACAACATGGAGAGATACATCTCCTTCAGCTTAAACGGACTTAGGTTCATTGACTCGTTTCAGTTCCTCCTGTCGTCACTCGACAGTCTGGTCAAGGCCAACAATACCTTCCCTATCACCGATCAATACACAGACGCCGAGACTAGACCCCTGCTTATGAGGAAGGGTGTGTACCCCTATGAGTACATGGATAGTTGGGTCAAGTTCACCGAGACCAGACTACCCCCTATTGACTGCTTTTATAGCAAGCTGAATGAGGCGTCCGTCTCACGAGATGATTACTCGCACGCGACTAACGTATGGAATAAACTGGGTTGTAAGAACCTGGGTGATTATCACGACCTGTACTTGAGGACAGATGTACTGCTGTTAGCCGACGTGTTTGAAACGTTTAGGCGAACGTGTTTAAAGCAGTATAAACTCGACCCTGCATGGTATTACACCAGCCCAGGTCTGTCGTGGGACGCCTTGCTTAAAAAGACCGGAGTTAATTTGGAATTGCTCACAGATTACGACATGCACCTATTCATTGAGAAAGGCTTGCGAGGTGGGATTTCCATGGCATCCAAACGATACGCTAAAGCAAATAATCAATACGTGAAAGGTTACGATCCTAACAAACCAACCAATCACATTCTCTACCTCGACGCAAACAACCTGTACGGCTGGGCCATGAGTCAGTATCTACCTACAGGGGGATTCGAATGGGTACCCCACGTTGATGTTATGGGGGTTGCACCAGATTCGAATAAAGGGTATATCCTCGAGGTTGACTTAGAGTATACCAAGGAATTACACACATCACATAACAGCTACCCCCTGGCCCCCGAACGTATGAGGGTTAACCCTGGAAAACGATCGACTGAATGGGTCACGAGGTTACCCAAGGTGGTGTCGGCAATCAACCATGAAGTCACCCGTCTCACCGGTAAGAAACCGGCAGACGCTATCAAACTAAAATCAATAGTTGCAGAGTCGGCCGCTCCATTGCGTGGGAAGGAGAAACAGATACCAGATAGGGCCCTAGTGAGGTATCTATACCAGCCGGGGGAACACGAGGGCGATAGCCGTAAGCGAGCCACCGATCCTATATGGTCAGTCAAAACTTACATCATAGATAAAGTGGATATAAAAGCCGACGAACCTAACTTATACTACTTGAGGGATAGGCCGGGTAGGGGGTTTGTAAGAGAAGAATTATTGATCGTACCGTACGGCACAGTGTTACCTCCAACCAATACACGGTAAACTGTTTCATAGACACCCAACCTTTTTGTAGTAGGGGTAATAGTAGCAAGATCTAAGGTCCCAACCAAAGCCTTATTTAATAAATAAGGCTTTGTAGAGACATTTCTTGAAAGTGTTTTAGAACTGTCATTCCCTATACTACTAGTATAGCTTTCCTCTTTAAACCTCATTCACAAACGACGCATACTGAAGAACCACAAGCAGAATTCAATCACGGACGTTTCGCACGTCAAAGGCGAAGTGGGCGGTCCGTACTGGATCGGTCTACTGACCCAAACTGGATTATAAGCAACCCAGAATCAACAAATACTGCTGTAGAATTTACGAAAACATATAATTTTGACATCTGGAGAAAGTTGAATGGTAATTCTAGAAAATACAACCTACTTGAAAAAAACCATGACAACAAGCCAGCCTTGTTTTTGTTTTGTTTTTATTGTATCAGAAGACATTTTCGATGTTACGTTGGATTCAGATATTCTATTCACTATAGAAGTGATCACTCAAAAATATCCTTAACCTTTTCGAACCCTCTTACAATAAGGAAAGAGCGATTAGTGGTTTCGTAGTTCCTTACAGTTAAACCCTGAAAATGGCAATTTAGTCAGAACTGTCTCATACGAACTGTCCTATATGACAATATTCAAGAATATCCAACAGTGAAAAACCGTAAACATTAATCATATTAATCTTAAAATTTTTGATTTCTAGAAACGTTATTAATGAAAATTCGAGGAAAGACTCTATCTTTCTTATCCAACAATAAAAAGCAAAATCTCAGATTACAGAACTGGAACTAAAATCAAACATGATGAGATTTAATATGAGAAAACCTTTCGAAACATTGGTAATTCACTAAGCAAATCTTCATTTAAGTATAAGAAAGAAATTAAACAAACAAAAAATGATGAAATACGAGATACATATCTGAACCCGAATTGTTTGGTACGTCTTAGGAGAAAACCCTTGAAAATATTTCTGGAAATATTTGGAGAAATTCACTGAATTATCATACCATAGGAGATAAATTTCCTAAAAGTCAGTGAATATTATGTGAAGTAAGCTACAATACAGTTTGCGTTCTCAAACATTTTGTTGTTACTATTTGAACGTTTCAGTTTGAAAATGACTGAACATGGTGTAATGTGTTTCATTGCTACCTGAAATTCTGCCTGACCCTAAATTGTAAATTGTCAATAATACCAGTAGTTGGTATTTATTTTTGACCTCCTGCTAATTTAAATACTTCATGACTGGTCCTGCTAGGTTCTTGAGCTTTAGTATCATTAGAAAAGAAGCGACGAAACCCTTTCCGCATTCGTGCGAAATCCCGTATGAAATTCGATTGTCCAGTTCGGAGCACAGGGCTTGTATTGCTGAAAATAATACGTCCTGGGTCCAACAAGCGTACACGGATATCCATACACATATAAAGAAGGAAAGGGATGTAACGTGCACAAAGTTGTCAAACACACCCCTCTCGATTATGGGTGAATTCTGGGTGGGGAATTGTGGAATATACAGCCACAATTCTTACTGAAATAAAGCCATGTACATTCCCTTTCGAATAAATCAAAAATCGGTGGACTATGTACCGATTAACATTGCTTAAAACTCGGGAAAAGACAACCTTTTCATTTGTACGCCAAAAGCGAAAATCATCACCTCCCGGGGAAGAATTACTTTGTATTTCACTTTAAAAACACACGATCGACAAAAACACAACTTTCCGTAATCGTTAGGTATTCCCTTTTGTTCTACAACCTCTCAAATAAAATAGGTTATTCTTTCACCTGCAATACACGACTTTATTAGGAAATAAGCGGTATCGAGTGATTGAGTCCACCATGTTTGTCCTCAATAGGCTTGCACCAACACGATATATCGCTCCACGAAATAAAAATAATACTGGCGTTTTATTTTTGACCAATCAGAGAGCAGCTCGTCGTTGGTGAAAGCCTAGATGTATGCAGAAAGAGCCACTTTCCCCTCGCAATTTTTTTATTTTGGAGCTGAGATTCACTGTTGTATAATAAGAAACAATGAAAACATTAAGGGCCATCAGTGATATCAAAGATAAACTGGATCAATACGCTGATGATACCGAACTATTCCTTTCTGGAAATGAGGAGAGTTTATATCTTGCTGTCGACACAGTCAATGCATTATTTTTCACATAAAAGGTTTCAAAATAAAGTTAGGTATTAGATTTACACCAGATCTTGTACAGTGTAAGCAACACCAGAAAGAGACTGGAAGAAAGTAATGGACCAATACGATCATGGAGAAAAAGACAGTTAACTCTTATTGTTAAAATAATAGTAATAAAAACCTTTGCAATCTCCAAACTATTTCTTAATTTCAATTCTTTGCCCAAGCAACCAGTAGAATTTATCAAATTGCTTGAAAAACTATTTTCTAAAATTCATTTGAAATGAATAAAATTATAAAATAAGAATGAGTGTAATAAAGAGGACATGTGTTTATATTATCAACATTAAGATTATATATATATACCTTTCAAAGATACATATAACTTTGGAGCAACTTCTAAAACTTTTATTGAGACTGAAAATCCTTCTTGGCGTGATGCGCTAAAAGCGTGGAAACAATGTCACTAACAAGATTATGTTGGCCCCCAAATCATGAAAATCTATCCAAACCACTCTGGTTCAATCCTCAGTTCAAAAAACTCTACATACTTTATAAAGAATTGGGAGAAAGGTATTATAAATAATAGTTAATGTTATGTAAATGGATTACTGTCAGTAGAATCTTTAAAAGATAACTATCATATCAAAGATACGGGTTTTGTCATATTTCAGATATTCAGATATTTGCTGAACATATTACCTGAACCGTGGAAACATACTTTAAAGCCACGTCTCTCTGTTCCAGTTAGTAATATGAATGTTAACTAATTTAGTAAAATAAAAAACTGCAGATTTGTATAAAAAAATTGTAATAATAAATATCCAAAGATTTGTAATTAATGGCGTTGAAATTATCTACTACATCACGTCATCTTTCCTGCCAAGAGACATATATGAAATATTAACTCACCACAATCTTGGCATTTTACACTGAGAACAGAAATGCTAAATGAAGCTTGTTTACAAAGTCAGAATTAAGGCCAAGGCAGACAATCAATGCTGGCAGACAGATGATAATAGGCACAAGCAGAACTCCAGATGAAAAGTCCGAATGAAAGTCCCCCCAAACAACAACGAGCCTTTACATATACGGACACAGTGTCAGGTAACGTTCGAGCACAGCATGGATCTTTCGCCATTCACTTAGACGTTTCTCGAACAGGATGTAAACAATCGATTGCCAAGGGCGCACAACTGCAGCGCTATCGAGAAGGCCTCCTGCTAAAATACTATTGCAACTGAACATATATGATAATAGAAGTGACCCATAATAACTATCACCTAATCAATAATTATACAAATTAGAAGGAGTATAACACCAATGTAGCCCTGGTGTTGTAGTGTGGATTCCCTTGTGGCTCTGTCCCTGTTGACACTCGATGGCGGATGGGGAACAGCGATGCATGTCTCAAAACGATTCTTCTGAGCAAAACAAACGTAGACATATTGAATCTTTGTCATCTGATGATGATGTATCTCCTTCCGCCGTAGATTCTTGGCCAAAGTTTTATTGTCGTTGCTCCTGCTGACGGGGGCACTCTGAGTATCCCTACCCAGTCCATCCTCACTCCCGACCACGATCTTCAATCGCACCTCCATGTCCGCCTCAAATAACATGATTCAGTGAATTGTAGAGGACTAAATAAATAATTTAATGATGTAGAGTTACTTACAGAAGATTTTCATCCATCGATATTTTCTTTACAAGAAACATTTCTCAAGGGAACAGATCACATTGATATATGACAATATTCCTCCTGTAACTACTTTTCTCCTCCAGGGCCAAAGGCTTTTGGAGGATCATCCATATCGATAAGGCAGGGTGTAGTACACAGTCGTGTTACACTGAATACAACACTTCGGGATGTTGCTAATCGTGTGACCATGCGCTTTGTTTTCGCTTTGTGCTCTCTCTATCTACCTTCTCCCTCTGTGCATGTTGGTGAGCTCCAGGTACTGTATGAGCAACTTCCCAAGCTTTGTTTCATCATAGGGGATTTTAGTGGACACAACACCTACAGGGGAGATACACATATAAACACAAGAGGGCAAATACTGGAAGACTTTATTTCTAATAACAATATAGAAAACCACGGTTTAACAATGACTGCAAGCAAGCTCGGAAGGCGCGGAAAAAGCCAGAACGGTTTTCCGTCGTCTTCCTATGGTCCATAATTTGAACAAATTCAACCCGTGAAGGTCCCGGGGTAGAATAGGCCTTCAGCAACCCATGCTTGCCATAAAAGGCGACTCAGCTTGTCGTAAGAGGCGACTAACGGGATCGGGTGGTCAGGCTGGCTGACTTGGTTGACGCATGTCATTGGTTCCCAATTGCGCAGATCGATGCTCATGTTGTTGATCACTGGATTGTCTGGTCCAGACTCGATTATTTACAGACCGCCGCCATATAGCTGTAGTATTGCTGAGTGCGGCGTAAAACTAAACTCACTCACTCACTCACTCGAACAAATTCAAAATATTAAACGCTTAAGCAAGACGTACCTTTAGAAACAATAAACGCCAATCTTGGCAAAACTGTGTATCAAAAATTATTTCGCGCACGCCTGTCAAAGGTTATGAACAAAATCCAGAAAGTTATAGGTGAGGGCTCTAAATCCAGCAATTACCACCTTAAAGACGACAACAAATTATTGACTACTAAATCAGATATAATAAATAAATTTGGCGAGACTTGCTAAGCATTCTCCCTCAGCAAATTATGCACCTGAATTCCAAAACTATCTAAAGCAGAGAGAAACAACCTGCATTAATTTTAATTCAGATAATAAAGATTATTATGAAATATTTTCTCTTCATGAACTCCACACTGCTCTTGATCAAGCTCACGATACTGCTACGGGAGTTGTTGAGATACATTATCAACTGCTGAAACACTTACCAGAATCCTGTCTAAAGACTTTTTAAACCATTTTTGATGATATTTGGACATCAGGAAATTTCCTTCCTCGTGACGTGACGCTATACCTGGACGTCATCATACGAATCTACCAAATTATCGACCGATTTCTCTGACAAGCTGTGTTTACAAAAACATGGACCGCATGAATAATAATCGACATGCTTAGAAATAAACAACCTCATAACAGATATACAATGTGGCTTCCGTAAAAATATAAGTACTGTTGATCACTTAGTGAGTTTGGAATCATTTGTTAAATACGCTATGATTAATAAACAATACGCTGTGTCTATCGTTGTTAGCTTGAAAATGCATATGACACTAAGTTCCTATCAAAACTTATCATGTAAACGTCGACTGTTAATAGCAATTTTTGAATTATATAATGATTTTGCTACTGGCCAACGTGCTGGTTATTTGGCATTTCTGGGAATACAATGATTACAAAGCTGTCATCAGATCCTATATCCGTGATGTAACGCAGACGAAGTGGGACACCCATGTGGGTATCAATAAATCACATAAAAAAACCTTATATCGGTTATACCCATTTGGGTTGTCAGTCCAGATTTGAAGAATCGATCATACGACGATGGCGTACTGGTCACACAAGATACACACATGAGTACCTATTGGAAGGTGAAGATTCCTCCGTTCTGCATCCCTTGTGATGAAAGGGTCACGGTCAAGCATGTCCTGCTTGACTATGTTGAATATTCCATCACAAAGGATGCACTGTTCAAATCCCGAACTATGAAGTATCTTTTTAATAATATCAGTTCTCATTTAATTATTTTATCTTTAAAAGAATTAGATTTGTTATCTGATTTTTAAACATATAACTACTTTAGTATTGGTAGTTTGGATTAGTAACTGAGATCGTTTGTGACTGTTACTCAAAGGGAGTCAAAGAAATGTAAACTTATTGTCCTCCTGAGAGGGTACATAAGTCCCAAAACATTTGATGAAAATTAAAGTCTACCAGGTTTTTAGCTGTAGTCTTTTTGGGGAATAATTCATTTTCCATTCTCTCCTTTTGCTT
This sequence comes from Haliotis asinina, assembly GCF_037392515.1. Classification (NCBI taxonomy): domain Eukaryota; kingdom Metazoa; phylum Mollusca; class Gastropoda; order Lepetellida; family Haliotidae; genus Haliotis; species Haliotis asinina. Next base: position 100,206,124 of record NC_090280.1, read on the forward strand.
GTATTACAGACATCAGTAACTGATTTAAAGATAGCTTCAAAATTATTAATGATATCTTTAGTTTTATATTAGATGTCAGTAATAGCAAGAATTGAAGATATCTCTAACTGAATTGAGGATATTTATAAATGCATGTGTGGTGATGTGTAAATTCTGAAAACAATGATGTACACTGTGGTAGTAACTGTTTATTGATATCTTAATTTTTATTATAATCTGTATAACATTTTGAGATATCAGTAATTAATGAAAGATATGTTCAATCATTTACAGATATCTTTAAAGCAACCGAAGATATCTTTAGTTTCATAACAAAAGTGAAAACAGTTTGCCATTCGACCGCCTCATATTGGAATCCCTGAACAACGATTCATAACATGAGAGATGGTTTCATGTTTCCCTATATTTCAAGTAATATGTCTGTAATTTTGCATAATTTGCTGATTACATTTCACAAATTATTAGTGAGAATTGAGCAAGGTTTCAGAGTCATACAACTCAGAAGTTACACTTTTCAAGTACAACACGAAACATTCCAGAGATATGTGGTTAAATTTCCTGTCATATTGCCTCAGGGGCAGATGTTACAGGCAAGTTCTTTTTACTTTTGCCATAGGCCTCGGAGTTATTTCAGGAGAGAAATTTACTTGCTTCTGTTATTAGCTGTGATGGATACAGGATGCGTACTACTTTTGGCTAATACCTCTCGTCACTATTTGATAATGACTCATAAATAGCTGCTTGTGACGTCCGAAACTTTGGAAAATGTTTTGTAGTTTGTACTCATACTGGTGTCTCGGCGTATAATCGAGATATAGGACTGTCTTCTGTTCTCGCGGGTTTCCTATTCTCGCGTTAAACACATTTTCTACCGAGTTCGCCGATGCGTGATACTTAGTGGTTGTTTACATCATTGACCGGTAACTAGCAAGTGGCCCAAGTCTGTGAATTATCAAACTTTTGCAATGTAACGAATATTCGTGAGTTTTACCAACTTGGACAATCGTAACTTTTTCCCGCCCTTTCCGACAGGCTTCCTCTTTCTTACACTTCATAACGTTGCTTCCTCGTTATGCCGCGAGAATGGCAGACGCAAACGTTTTTCATAGAGTTCAAGAGCGATAATACATCTGATGGATCAAGCGGTTGATAGATGCAGATGTTAGAGGGAGAGTCTCTACATTTAAAAGAACAAGCATTCATACGAAAAGAAATGTTTGCATATTTTTTTCAGCCGATATCCGTAAGAACCGCGAGAATATGAAAGGCCAGGATATATCCTGAAGAGCATGAAGAGATAGTTTGAGTTTGTTCTTATTTTCGCTGACCCTTGACCGCGAGGTTAGCTCCAAAACCACGTGCAGAAACTGGCGGAACAAATAAGTACGCCTGAATTAATGAAACAAATATAATTATTAATAATGTAATTACTTACCATGACAGGGGGTAATGCTGGAGCTCATAAGTAGCATCAACATAAGACAATATCCGGTCGACATGTCTGACAAGTTTATAAATTGTACATGGTTTACTTTTCAACTGCTGTATAAATACCTGTGTCTTCAACTCACGCTATACGTCCCCGCTGATGCATGCAATGCTGCACTGGGGGTCGTGATACCAACAGCGTGTCAACTTTTTTATCGCCGGCTTATTGTGTGTCTCCAAGTAAGCTTATAACAACAACAAAACCAACTTAGAGCTCTGTACAATCACTAACACAACAATAAGAAACATATATTGTGCAAGTGATGGCTGTAGCATGTATGCAGTGAAACGAATCTGGGATGGGACCTTTCGATTCTTTGTCAAACATCAAGATATATGGAAAATGTAATAACGAATACATTTCTTTCATAATCAAGCTAAATATGAAATTCAAACATCAATGTGACCCTTGAAGGTTTGAAGGAGGTTTTGCCAATGCAGATTCATAATATGATCATGACATCTGGGGCAAATATGGCACATGGCTGTGTATTCCATTGGTAAGACACAATTCTCATTGTGACACATGTTCAGCTTGTTTTGGTGAGAACCCATACATACTAACAGCTTATCCTTTGATTACAGCAGAACGTAAGAATGTAACTGTGAGGTCTCGAACGTCTTCACCTGTAAATACCCAATGTTCTAACTGCGATAGATATGTTACCGTGTTTTTAATCATTGTCCACATTTGTTGACGCGTATGTGTTTCCTTAAGGAATGCGGGTTTGTGTTGTTCTTTCACGACGTAACTCTGATGGTATTAGTTCTCAGCCGGTGACAGACATACCACTCACGGGTTTGGGGGAACACATTAAAGAACTACGTCAAATGGTAGTGAACGAGGCCATCTTTAACTCACTCACTCATGTATTCTGAAGGTAAAAACAAGAGATCACATGAAAGCACAAGTGTTCCCTTATTTTTTCCACATTTCTTCACAAGTTATGCGATAGAACCCTTGTGAGGAATCCTTGGGGAAAAATAAAGTTTCATACGATTCCTTATTTTTCCCTCAGTATATATTAGCTGATATATATTACCTGAGTAACTTAGTTTCAAACATTATCCCTCTGCTAGTCGAGTAGTTCCATTGTTTCACAAACTAAGGGTAACATGTAACAATACCATGTTTGAAAAGATGAGGTTTGAGCAATCAGCTTGGAACATGGAGATGAACGAGGCTTTTTCAGATATGGAGAAAACCTATTCTCATAGATCAGCTGTGAGTAAGAGGAAGAATTTGTATTAAATTCTGCTCGATAAAGAAAGCCGGTAAACCGTTTGGAGGATCGGTGTCATCAGTTTGACTGCGTGGTGCAAGAACAGGCAACAACACTGACGGCTGAATTCTAAATCCGTTGGAGTTGTGAAAGAGGCGGTCGAGGAGTGTTATAATAGAGAGTGTTGCAGTAATCAAGTTGAGAGAGAACAAGACTGGTCGTTCGAAGTTGGCGGTGTTGAAGTTTGAGAGGTTTAAGATCTTACTAATACTGAATATGAGGTAGGAGCGTCCTTTGTTCGTGTGACTTTCTAATCACATTGTTGATTGAACGATGACATCATTTTTTACAGACTGTGTCATAACATCTTGTTCAACGTCAAGGGGTAAAGTGTCACGCTCTTTGTAAAGTTGATGCCTTGAACCAAAGGTGAAGAGCTCAGTCTTGGTGTCATTCAATTTCGGTAAGTTCAAGGTCATCCAAGCTCTCATTTCAGTACTGCATTGTTGTATCTTCAGTGCACAATCATCAGCATAGAGATGAAATAATAACGATAATGCTGATTTTTCGCCTAGAATCTAACGCAATGCTGCTCTCTGACGTCACATTTTCACTGAGCGCTTTCCGACAATGTCACCAATGGTACAGAATAAACAGTAATGATCCAAGGATACCACCAAGTGGTAAGGTGATGCAGTGGAAAGTAAAGATAAGTAAGAAAGTATCAAGTCAAGGACAGTTCCATCAATATCGACTCTGACCTTCAGTCAGACGCTGCAGAAGAATTTGGCGATCGACAGTGTCAAAAGTCCTGGAGAGATCCAAAAGACCAAAGAGAGCCACCTGGCGTTGGCCCATGGCAGTCATGGTGTCAATGCATACTTGGTCTAACGACGTCTCTGCACTGTGCTTTGACCTGTATGCTAAATGGCGGGACTCCATCAATTGATATTGCTGGAAATGTTCCACAGTTCTATTTGCAACTATCTTCTCGACACATTTGGACAGAGAGGACAAATTTCACACTGGTCTGTAGTTTCTGAAATTGTCTACATCAAGTTTCTTCAACGGTGGTGTGATTATAGTCTGCTTGTGGACAGCAGAGGAGAAAACGTGGATCTTGTCAGCCAGAACATCAAGAGATGATGTTTTCACCTTTGCTGTAGAAACGACCAGCTGGAAATGAGAACCTGCAAGTGTTCGAAATGTGGATGTCTGGTGAAAGGAACCTCAACAAAGACCACGGTGCCCAGTTCCTGTCTACTCTGCAAATCACTGCGATTTTGTCTTCATTTTACTGGAGACGAATTTCACAAAGTTGTTCAGATCACTGTGTTCAGGACGACAACAGTTAGAATTTCGCTTGAGAAGGATACTGAGAAGAAGGTGTAAATGTCGCGGATTGTTTTTACTCTCCTGAATGTTTCACGAAAAGGATGCATGCTTTGTCAAACGTAACTCACTGTCCACCATACTGGTAGCATTACAATACATTTGACGATACATTTCTAGCTGTGTTTTTCGCCAGATCGTTGCCGGCGCTTCTCTGTCAAGTAACGAATTTTGATGTACCATCCTCTATTTTTGCGTATTACAACTACTCTGGATTTTATAGGTGCGTGATTGTCAAGAATCTGCACAAGTGTGTCAACCAACCTGGGGACTTTGTCATTCACATATCTTGCATCATTTGTAGAAAGGATGTTTAAAGAGAGATGTTTACTGCGTTCATTTGCACGTGTAAGCACGTAACATACATGACATGAAATGATATGAATTGACATGACATGACATGATATGACATGACATCGCAATGCATGCATGCAGACATTGCACGGCACGACATACATAAAAGGCGACTATGAGGCGACTAACGGGGTCGGGTGGTCAGGCTCGCTGACTTGACTGACACATGTCATCGGTTCCCAGTTGCGCAGAACGATGCTCATGATGTTGATCACTGGATTGTCCGGTGCAGACTCGATTATTTGCAGACGAATGCCATATAGCTGAAATATTGCTGAGTGCGGCGTAAAACTAAACACACATGTTTCTTTTCTCAACGTTCATATGTTTACTATTTGTACACCTATATATAAACCACACGCATACTACACGTGGTGCAGACATGCACAAGGTCACTGGATGTCCTGAAAATATTTTCCAATCACATCGAGGATAAGCAGGCACTGGGTTCAGTACACACAATAAATGTCCATCACTTTAGTATATATAAATATATAAACTACTCAAAAAAAATGAAACGCATTGGTAGTATTTTCCATGTAACTTTTAGAACTTGAATCACTGATGTCTATGTAATCAGTATATCTATGGTGAACGCTGTCTGCAAACATTTCCAACCGCTTGGGACATTTCATGTATACAAACCAAACAGAGGGTGTAAAAGAAATTCCATGACATCGCCTGCAAGTTCTCCCCGAGACTGTCACTCATCCACCTGGAATTCAGTCTTATTTTGATCTAGCACAATCGGTCATAGAGGAAATATTGGAGGATGATATTTTTAGGAGATTTTTGTGAAACAGGGGACCAGTGGAGGTGATAATGATAGGTGTGTTGTGATGGACGACGACGACATTGATGCACTTCTAGCTAATGAGGAAAACCGAAATACGGCTAAAAAATACAGATACGATGTCAGTATTCTGACATCTTTCATGAGACATGGGAAAAAAACTTGGCGAATGTAGAGAAGTTTACAATATCCCTCCAGTTGGGCTTAACGCTGTCTTTGCACATTTTTCATCGGGGTTACGAAAGGAAATGGGGATGAATATGGGCCAAACTCTTTGAGGGTATGCAAACACTTTCGTGATGTTAGATTCTTTCCTCCTCGGGTATAGGCGACTGTCGACGATCCTCCTCGCTGTCGTGTCAGAATCTTCAAGCGCTATCGTTCACACCGACCCGCTGATTTCAGTTCTCACGATTCTTCTTTCTATCTTGTCACTTTTTGTAAAATTATTCCAAGATCGGGTCAGCTATGGTTTAAAGGCTGACTAATTGTTAAACACGACAATGTTTCCGGATGCAAACGACTCACAAATCAAAGTGCTCGTAAACACCTTTTACACCTTTTTTGCTGCACCAACGCATATTATGCAAAATTCTGGACATAATAATGTTCAAAGTATTAACAAATTCTTGTTTATGGAAGATTAAGCGTTATAAATTACATATTTACGACTGAAATATATTTTTCTATTGTTATTTAAACTCAAGGTTGACAAATAACTGCAAGTGATAATACCCACTTGCTTCATAGGCGCGTACGGTATCTTCTGTAAGTGGTCTTGAGGTTTCCGCCTGATTACCTTGATGTTTACTTCCCCCGCTATTACGCGGCCTTCTGTATAAGTAGTCACTTCGTTTCTTGTTTAAGCAATACATATTTCTACGGTAATAAACAGAATATCACATTCGTGTCCGAAATGACGGTATTTCCCGAGTGAGAGCGACATTTCGACACTCGTGTCTTAAACATAGTATGGTATGGACACTCATGTAATATATATATATATATATATCCCTCTCTGTTTTCATAGTGTTCTCCACATTATATCTTAAATATAAGGCGTGATGTGACACATTCATTTCAGGTTGTGTACTATGCGTTTAGAAGTGCAAGACGAATAATCCTCAGGTGGGTTTAAAATGTCGTTTTACGGATCAACCGACAATACACTGACTGATAAAACATTATGTATTCTGTCGACAAGTGCCTGTGCAAAATCCACGTCCTACCTTCAAATATATGTATTTTGATATCTGGTGTCTAGATGTGACTGTCATTTTACATTCAGATTGTTTACTTTTTATGAAGTTAAAAAAATGCTTAAAATATAATCATGATTATAAGACAAAAGTATAACGATGTTCGTTGACTCTTTTTTCGTCCTAACATGTTGTATGACTGGCATGGAATGGCTCTGGACCAGTGTCCATTTAACCTACAAACATAATTTTTACACATTGACCGATAGAATGACAGGAAATGAGCGTAATGGAACACCATGGAACTCGGTAAGTTCATGCAAGTTGAAATGTTGAGAATACATGAAATCCCTGAGGGTCAGAGCATTTGTCGCATCTCCAAAGGGGTATGTATGTGTACCTATATATCATCCGGATCTCAGCATTGTGAATGGAGACAATGTATTGTACATGATTTTATCTGTAACATGAACTTCAAGCCTTTGCGTGCATTCATACAGACCCATGCAATGCTATTGTCATGTTACCTCAGAGCATGGTTCTGTATATACGGATCACCTGTCTATAACTATCCTTCTTTATTACGTAACACTACTGTACAGATTCAAGCTGATATTAGTTATGCAATCGCTGTTCGAAACCATTTATGTTTTTTTCTACAATGACATGAGATACCTATCGACTCTGTGTGAGCGTTGCTCGGCCACACGGTCTGCCCTGACCTGTAAGCAATGTCGAACAGGTAACCAATACGGACTGTAATTGCTCTTTTTCCAATGTTCCACGTGGATGGACACCAGACAACAGTCCACAGTGGATTCGCCATATTACAATTTGGATGTTTACTACCTGAGTCCGTAGTTAGAATGGACAATATCTTCCAAACAGCTATGACAATGAGAATATTGAGTATGGGCGTCCTGTTCCTCGCTGTAGGTAAGTGGTGCCACGCCATGTAGTCGCTAATTTTATTCACATCGGCAGTATTTCAGCCACACCGTCACTTATATAATTTTATGTTACAGGACGTGGTTGTAAGAGCTTTATTTCAGCACCATTTAGTTCACATCTAACACCTGTAATTTAACTTATGGTAATAAAGTGCAAAAAAAATCCCTCTTTCATTGTAACCATATATGTATGGGTGTTTAAGTGTAATACGTTTAATATACTGGTCATAGACAGATAGGTTCATCCAGAACTGGTAGAAACGATCCACCCTGGAGTAAGAATGGTGATAGGGAGAGTGAGGTACGATGGCGCACCATCTCGCCTGACCACCCAACCATTCAATTCCCTCCTACGGCCTGCATAGGTTTCTGGACACACAGTCCAACCTAATCAATACAGAGTTTCAACTAGGTGGTGCTACGCCATGTATTCACTAGTTGAAAATAATCCTGAGTATCAGCGTTCTGTTCCTTGCCAAGTTAGTGGTTCCGCACCATGTATTCACATAATGTTAATTAAAACAAAACAAAAGCCAGTAACGTTATTTTTATTGATCACGGACATTGTGTACACCGTTACGAAGTGTGCCTTGATTAAGTAGATTAACAAGTATAGGGCACAGATCACCCAATCCCAATTATCCGGAAACGAATGCCAGGACGAACAATTGCATTAACACTACTAACCTCATTCCATTTCTTACACAATGTGCATTTGTAAAGACATAAAAGACAATGGAATGTAGCTTTTAAAACATTCCATAGACGATGCGTAATTTTATGAAATGATTATAACAGAATTTTCACTCATCTTGTCAAGGAATATATACTATTAAAAAAAGAAACGCATAGCTGAAAATTGCTATCAATACAGGGCAGTCATAAAGAAAACCTGAATGAACATTAACGGTCCAATGCTGCAGGAAAATGTACTTCACAAATGACAAGTCTTCCAAGGTCAAGGTCGCAGAGCAGTCAGTATCTTGTGTGACCACCATTAACATCAATGGTTGCTTGGCATAGACTGGACCAGATTCCGGATGAAGAGACTGGAAATGAGTTGGTACTCTTCCCCCAAGGCCACAAACAGGTAACGTCTGTGGCTGAGGGCCACGTTGTCGCACACGGCGATCCATTTCGTCCCACAAATGTTCAATAGGGTTAAGAACGTGAGGGCCAATCAAGAACCTGCACGTTGTTCTGGGCAAGGCAATTCCTGGTTATTCTTGCTGTATTTGGCCGAGCGTTATCATGCTGAAATATGACGTTCTGGCGGTTCATGAAAGGAAGGACATGAGGCCTGATGATTTCATCACGGTGACGTCAAGCTATCAAATTGCCCTGGACTCTGAATGAGATCTGTTCTGCCACTGTATGAGATGCCATCCAAAACCATGACACGTCCACCACCAACTCTGTCCACTTCCTTTACACAGTTTGCAGCGTAGCGTTCGTTACGACGTCGATATAAACGTGCTCTTCCGTAGGGACGTCGCAGCATGTAACGTAAATCATCACTGACGATAACAGTCTGCGTTGTTGCCGATGTTGACGTGTAAGGACAGGTCCTCGCAATGGTCTTCTGTAACGAATACCTGCCTGGCGTAAGTGGTTCCTCATAGTGTGATCAGAACCTGAGCGGGCGTGGTCACACGGGGTCGACCTGAACTGGGGCGATTATATGTTGACCCTTGCTGCTGGTAGCGATGCCAAAGTCTTGCTATGGTACTCTGTGACACATTCAGTTGCCTTGCAATCGCAGACTGAGACTCCCCAGCCTTCAGATGACCAATCGTATTGTTTCGCTGAGCCTCAGTAAGTCTAGGGATGACTTCAACACCAAGAGCATTGAAACCCCCGATTGTTATTGGAAATGATGCATGGAATGTGCGTGCAAAAGGAACCGCATGAATTTCATCCCGTTCACAGTTTATTGCATTCATTGAGGAAAACAGATTTTGATGCGTTTTGGCAAGTGTCCTCAATGACAATGAATTTAAACTTGGAAGTGTTTGCAGACAGCGTTCACCATAGATACACTGATTACATAGACACCAATGACGCAAATTCGAAAAGTTACATGGAAAAATACTACCTATGCGTTTCTTTTGTTAGTAGTTTGTCCAGTACTCAAGCCGTTTATTCAGGGCCCTATTTACAGCATCCGACCCCTGCGTCGACCACAAGTACATCTACGACGACGGGGGCCGCAGTCCTAAATGTCCCTACCAGCCGGAGGAGTGTGACCGCTACATCACGGAGAACTGGTACCAGGTGGTCAACTACCATGGATCTCTGGAGATGCCAACATCCCACGTGGACATCAACAGCTGCGGCGCCAACTACCCAGGCTGGTTGAATGGTTGGTTTTAGGGAACTAGCCCTTTGGTACTTTGTGGTTGCATGTGTGTGCGCGTGCGTGTGCATGCGTCTGACCGTCTGTCCTTCTGCCTGTCGATGCGTGTGATCATATTTTGTTTGAGACTTGGAATTTGCTTCCGCACTGGTAGATCGGAAATTTTAGTCAAGACAAAGTGTCCCTAATGTAAAAATGATCTTAATCGTACCTTCACATGTTCTCGCTCAACAAGTATAATTATATTTCCGTTCGGCCATTTTGAATCGCATTTTACCAGGCGTGACTCCACCAACAGCACTGTTTCGCAACAAAACAATTAAAAACTAAAAAAAGTAAATTCTCGGTGAAATTTGAGAAACATGTCAGTTTCAATCAGATATCACGTGAGACCTAGCTAGAGACTACAAAACAATAGTATCAAGAAGGATTACTGATAGTTTCCTTAGAGGTGATATCGGCAATAAGAAAATTACGCGGCTTTTTCAAAGTTTAAAAACATAATGATGCGAGGGAAAATATTTGAATCTGACACTATCTTAAAATGTTACATGGCAGCACTCGAAATTTCGATACCGATCTATTACACTATTATTTAGCCAGTAAAAAATATGGGGTAATCTATTTTGCGAGCATACAAATAGCCAATACCTATGCATTTGAGAGAGGGTAGTATACACCCAAGCAGATGATGGAGTATCTGGAGTAAACTGTCACATTCTCCCTTAATCTGCTTGTCTTGGCTTCATCATTTGTGTGTATCGATCTTACAAGTCCAATACCACCTACATATTTAATGGTATATCATGCTTGATATTTTGGGCTGATTCACTTGATGTACCCAGGAACTCTTCCCTCCGTCTCCGACGACATCGTGGACATGACTGTTTGTGTTAGCTTCTACAACGAACCCTGCCGAAAACAAGTTACCATCCAGGTGAAAAACTGTACTCATTTCTATGTGTACTTCCTCGTGAAGATGGGCGGGTGTTCTGAGAGATACTGCTTTGGTAAGTACATATCATATAATTTGATTGAGTCAGTTGGTTAGGCTTTTAGTCACATTGCCAGTATTTGATACACACCGTGACTTACATAATTTGATGTTACAGGACGTGACTGTAAGACCATTTATTTCAGCATGTACGATGATACATCATTTACACAGTCACCTTGCCTGACAGCCCAACCGTTCATTTCCCTTTTACGGCCTGTGTCCAATAGCTTAGTCTTAGAGTCCATAGGATTTCATGAACATTTACAGCAGTAATTGTATTACCGACAACTACTAAAGGAGTATCAATGAGGGATACCCAACTACTGGCTGTGTGGAAGACTGTCTCTTAAACTATGCTTCTGTTTCAAAGACATATCGTGAGTCTGCGGGATAAACCTATCGGTGGATTTTACCAACGTGTTCAAAGTGTGAAACATGCATCAAGTCGGGCTTGTTTCCACACTAAGCTGATACGTCGTTGCATGAAAAGTCAGACTTTCAAAGCGGCGTTTAATCCTCTTTAACTCACTCATAATTCCGTGGACATTATAATATACATTATCATATGACATCATATAGATATTGTATTGATTGTTTCCAATGATTGTTACCATCATGTGTTGCAGGTACCGATGGTGCATGTCCAACTACAACAGAAGCACCAACTACAACAGAGACACCAACTCCATCATCAACAGCTTCAGCAGCACATACAACTGATAAACCCTCGTGTACACCGTCTTGTGGTATGTGTTTATGAAACAACAATGACAATGTTATTGTTAAGAATAATATCCTTTCACAAAATGCTGACTATCTTCTTGTATTGGAGTGAGATGTTATACATTCATCAGTTACGTTCTCAAATGACAAAGGTAATGTATGTGTAACTTTTGAAGCTGATTCAACTTACGTCAAAACATTTGTAAATTGATAACCAACCGAGGTATTAAGACGCCGGTTGGCTTGTTATATCGAATTCTCCAAATATTTCCTACAGAGTCTTCATCCGAGATGTACCGCACATTGTCAATTGTCCTGGGAGCCTTGTCGATAGGAACAGTTGCTTCGATGCTTGTTGTTATGAAGTTGTACCACAGTGAGTAGTCTCTTCTTGTGAATACGTCTTTTCGAGGTTACGTGAGTGAGTTAATCTTTAACATCACATTGGCAATATCTCAGCCATATCATGATGAAAACAATTCATATTATTTTATAAAATGCTGAAGAGTAAAACTTGTCCACGGTGGACAGTAAAAATACTAGAATATCACAGATATAAATATAAAACTAGCATGAAAAACTGAAACATTGTAATTTAAGAAGACAATACGATATAACACACGGGCTATAGATCGCAAGAATCTGAAGGTAGATCACCATACTAGTGGCCATGGGGACTTACAGTACTCTTGCTACCTGCATGGACCCTGGCTGGATTTACACCATCCCATCAGCTCCTGGCGATATGGGCGAGTTTAAGCCAATGTTAAAACAACAAATATACTACGATTAAGAGTATGGTAGAGCTAAATTGACTTTGAATTGGAGGAACTTGCGTATCCTCTCAGGTAAAGGCCACTTATCATTTTAATTCAATTCTCTATTTCGGTATAATTGTTGTATTGTAAATATATCAAAAGTAATATATTCTCCGAGACAGTACTTGAACAAAATAACTTTCAAACAAACTATTTCAGATTTGAAGCTACAGATATACATTATTGGACTGTGTTGCTGTTTGGCGCTTTTGATTTTCTTCATAAAAGAATATTCAGCATAATATTTGGTAGCTGTAGCTGAGGAAATATATTAGTACACATATATGTCCTCTTGTGATTCAACCGCTGTTCAGTCTTATCCATTCATAAATTCAACTCATTATTGTAGTGTTTTTGTGTGGGTATTGGTCAAAATACCGTCACGTGTTTGTCTACAAATCACGATATTAACTTGAATTTTCTGATAAATTACAAAATTAACTTGGGTTACTAAACACAGACAAGGAATCCCGTACGAAGGGTCTTCCCTTGCTTCTTTTCACCTGTTATTTAAAAGTTGTCGTTTATGCTATGTCTGGTACCTTTAGTTAAATATTTTGATTGTGAAGACATATCACGTAATGATGAGCTGAATCCCGCAGATGACACAGTGTGTGCATTAACACTTCATGTTAAAACCCTCTTTTTCTTCCATTATATAACAAAACAATTACAGAGGTTTGTAGAAGTCGATATCGTTTATTATTGACCTGAGTGAAGACCTGGCATCGACCTCTACAAGAATCTGTAATTATATATTATTATGTAAGCATATTTTTTCCGGCTACCTGATTGATCTAGAGGCGGTCGTGTGACTCCAACCCAGGTCCGACCAAAAGTCATATTGATTCGAGTTGCTAAAACTAAGTCATTCCATTGTCACAGTATTCCTGACCTAACGTTATTGGCTTGTAGTGAAAGTACAGTAACTTTTCTTGACTAAACTGGCATGTTCTGCTTTGTAGAAGTTTTATAGGGAATTACAATGTAAAACAATTATAGACTGGTGAATTTGGTCAATACCCGTTTCGTCCTCGATCAATATTACTTTTAGCGGGTCCATAAAAAGACTGGTATTGACCGAAGTCACCAGTCTGTTATTGTATAATATTCATGAATACCATTCAGAGAATGTTTTTAAGTGGAACAAGTACCCAAGTACCCCAAACTGGGGGACTCGGCACTCGTACTGCTGCCAGTTACCCTGTAATGTCCTTCGCCGGATGGCCCTCGAGGACCAAAAGCTCTATGACTGGTCTGTACTCAAATTTAGCCATTTCTGCCGTTTCAGTATGGGTAGCTTTTTTAATCACGAGGGATAACTATTTCAAATCACGAACTGAGAAGGATCTTTTTCATAATATCAGTTCTCATTCAGTTATTGCATTTTTAAAGGAAATAGATTTGTTACGTAAAAATTCTGATAAATGATTTGTAAATAGATATTATATAATTAGAAGTTTGAATTAGTGACTCATATTGTTAATGGCTGTATACTTAAAATGAGTTGATGTACAATATAATCATTATCCTTATTTTAAAGGAAATCTAACATACCAGATGTTTAAAAGTGGTATTTTTGTGCTTTTAATTATGGCTAAATTTTCCTACCATCATTAGCGGCTGAGGGGATAGTATAAATCCAGTGAGAATCCCTGCAGGTAGCAAAGGCATTGTAAGTCCCCAAAGTACGGTGATCTACCTTCAGTTGTCAATAGCCTATTTTTATATTGCATTGGCGAAAATAGTTTTCTACTTTTAAAGGTATACGCTATTTAGTTTTCACTGTTTTTGATACTGCAGGTATGTTACAGTGTTTCGATGACTGGTCATTTTTAACAACTTGTATTTATTGTGTATGAACAACCTTTCTCGTTATTATATGGTTGAAATATTGCCGCGGCGACCTTAAATTTTATTTAACTCACCCACTCGGCAGGGGCACATGCGATTAAATCTCACGTGGCAGGAAACTACATGCCAACATTATGTTAATGTGAATGATATAAACCGTTCTTCTTATTTTATCTCAATTTTGGGCTCAAAACCTTACTGATAGCCCCTCGAAAATTTAATGTAATTGGGACGGTATATGTAAAAGCTTGCTGGTGTTAATTATATATCTTTATAAATCACCAGTGCACCAAGGAATATGGAACTGTTAAAAGACCAGACATATTTATGAGATAACGGTAAATGACATTAAACTACGTAAGCATTCGCATGTCAGATATATTTGAAGTGAGATAATAATTTCGGTTGAGTATGATGGTAAAGTTCCCTGTGTGTCAGTAGTTCCTGTTTAAATGTCACATTTTGCATACTAGTCCGATTCAGTTATCGCATTTAGATCATTAACTTTAATATGCATGCGCTGGCATTCACGACTCAATGAAGTAGGTTTAGATACAAAATATCGGTACATTTTGTTTTACTAGCATCAAAACAAAATCAGTGTGAAGTATAATATCAAGCCAGTGTTCACAACTGCACAGTATCCCATCGTTGTCTATGTTGAATGTGATCCGTTAGGTTCCGGGGTAGAATAGGCCTTCAGCAACCCATGCTTGCTACAAGAGGCGACTATGCCTGTCGTAAGAGGCGACTAACGGGGTCGGGTGGTAAGGCTCGCTGACTTGGTTGACTCATGTCATTGGTTCCCAGTTGCGCAGGTCGATGCTCATGTTGCTGATCACTGGATTGTCTGGTCCAGGCTCGATTATTTACAGACCGCCGCCATATAGCTGGAATATTGCTTGCGTAAATTTCAACTCTCACTCACTCATTATGTTGAATGCAAAATCAAATTTACACTTACATTATTTTGATACAATACGGTGTTTTGTTTTGGTCTAGCTTCGACCTGTGTGCGAATAAAGGATAAAGCGTAACAACACAACTTTGGCATGATCCAGCTAACATATGTGGATTGTCGGCTGTTCGTTCATGACACATGTCCACAATACGTGTATGGAGGAGAGAAGTGTATTTGTATATACCCAGATCGTACAACATTTTGAAAGTCCACATTCTACTGTTGTTATGGAGTGTTGCAATAAATGCATTTAAATTGCACAGGTGTGGGTGATCTGTTTATTGCAAGGGGCGATAACTCTCCTTTTCAACTAATATAAGCGACGGTCCAGCTTCTTTCCGGTCTGGATCCAAAACTCAATGTGCGTTTCGACACCTTGCTAGTCCTGCCTACGCACTTCCCTGCTGCACCTTCCTGCACCTCCCGGTCGCTTACAACAGACTACCTTAAACTGACACGTGATTTGCCATGATTGTTGGTTTAGAACAGTATCGTTTGTTTAATCACCAAGTGAAACACCAACTACTCACAAGATAGAATATATCGGAAAAAAGCCATGAAAATTTGGTATATTATCACGACATTACATACGTCAAACGCAAGGAAGTGTGAGTCTTAAACGCGCACCTTTAGCACCACAATCTCTCCCGAGGACGTTCTCTGCCGTCGGTCACGTCACTGAGACAGGCAAAATGCTTGTGAGAATCCGTCGAACGCGAAGTCTCTGGAACGTGCTTTGGAACGAAATCACACACACACAAAAAAACGTAAATACGTATCATGACGTATTATTAAAGTGTGTGGTGCTGTATTCTGTAGGTATGCTGGGAGCTGGAGATACGCCAACATCCGCACTCAAGACAGCCGGAGGGTCTTTGTTATTGCCAGTTTGTAATTATTATACATCCCTGACTTAAATTGATCATTCACACCTGTTGATAATTGAAGAAATATTGCGCAAAGCAGAACGATTGGGTAAAGACATAAATATTAACTTCTGATCAACAATTCTTCTCACATCTGATTTCCTTTTCTTATAAAATTCTGACACTATATTTTTAAGGTATACTGAATGTACAATGCACATATCATTCAAACAGTTTGTTGAAACGGAGACACCAGTCATCATTGTTTGAAATAAACGATTTACCTATATTATTCTATCACTTCTAAAATGTCTCCGTCAATTTAAACTAGTGGACAAAAGAAAGTGAACACCCTAATTAATGATCGATAAAATCAAAGCAAAACATGCAACCACAATGGAACATGGCGAATCGACGCTCGCCTGTTAAAACAGTCGCTTCCAATGTACCAGGAAGCGACGAATAGCCTTTGCCCACTGTAACCTACACCGACGATGTTCCTGGGTCACCACGATGTTCCCGGCTGCAAGTAGACGTCATAGCACGGTACGTCGACTAATGGCATGTCCTAGAGCCTAGGTCTCTGCCGCCGTTTCCGTTGCCGTGATGAACCGGTTGCGCAGATGAAGAGTGCGCAGATAGCAGTCTTCCTGTGGGATTGTCACAGCAATATGGCTGTTGTTGGCCCATTTGCCTCATACCTATAACCCCTGTACCTATAATGTATGTATGTATGTATGTGTGTGTGCGTGCGTGCGTGCGTGCGTGCGTGCGTGCGTGCGAGCGTGCATGCAATAGTATGCGGATGCATAGTAACAAAAATAGAAGCGCTTCCTTTTTGCTGCTCAGGACCAGTCACATCCCACTAGTAATCGCCTAAATGTGACTCCTGAAGAAAATATCAATACGAAATGTCCGCTTTGCAACAAATTCTCAGAGACTGCCTAGCACCTTGTCAGTGGATGTCCTTCCTTGACGCAAACATCATATCTTAAAAAAAAAAACATGGTGGCATGGCTCGTTGTTTTTTGTTTTTTGTTGTTTTTTTTCTATCGTCATGGAAAATGAAATAGGCCAATATACAGTCAATATACAGTGGCAAGATTCAGGAAAAGGATGCTAAGTATCCGGACCTCGCCTTTGAAACGTTCTTGGTGCCCTTGGTTTGGTACCTCCTGTGCTCTTCGCTCGGATCAAGAAAGAGGCCGTGTTTCCACAGGGAACTCGGCCCTTCTGACACTCTAGGTAATGCTGAAGGCTGCAGTGGTGGGGAGTCTACATATTCTAAGGAAAGTTCTTGGTGGATTCGACCAGGCAGCGTGTCCAAGAAGTCCCATTCGCTCCCTGGGTTGCATAGAGCGGGTAAGGGCTGTGAGCTGATGATGAGCCTTACCAGCTTGACTGTCAGGATCACACAATCCTCCCTGCTACATACTACTTTTAATTAATAAAGCGTAATATAATAATAATAACTTTCATGCAGTTATTGTAGTAATTTGTTATAGGTATCAACCAATCACGCATACAATAATATTATACATAAGTCACTATAAACCATTACCCTGACAAACGAGATAGATTTCAGCCATGTCCATTCTATTTTTTCAAATCGTATTTAAACATTATTTGTTTGAGACTTTTTGAGATTTTTTTTCACTTCTCAGTGTTATGTACCTGCTAGATATTTATGTTGTCAAAATCACAATATATTCGGGTCACAGAAATTAACACCTTCCATGCAAGACCTTCCAATTACCTAACAGTGTAAAAGAGTATGAAAACCACTCCGAAATCGCTTCCGTTATGCTTTGTCGCATACGACTGACTTATTTACACACCATCGCCATATAGCTGGAATATTGCTGACTGCGGCGTAGAACTTAACTCACTCATTCCGTTATGCCAGGCCCTGTTAATTTATGAATATGCGAGTTTGTTTACAAACAAGAGAAAAAGTCGTGTCATGTGATATGCAAATTAGTCTATGGCAGTGATGCTATGCTAAACCATAGCTGCGGCGGAGTGTGCATCGATCTGCGCAATTGACACGTGACAACGAAGTCTGCAAACCTGACAATTCGATCCCGCCAGTCGCCTCTTTAGACAGGCATAGTCGCCTTTTGGGAAAAGCATTGATTGCTGAAGACCTATTCTACCCTGGATCTCCAAAGGTCGGGGGACACCTTGAATGGGCTTCACTCTGTGTACCCATGTGGGGAATCGAAACTTTGTCTTCGGCGTGCCGAACAAATGCTTTAACCGCTTGGCCCTTGTGCATTAAGAATGGTTTCAATAACCGACACAAAATGTAAAACTGCATATTTACTCGCTTTCAGTTTTTGATAGAGTTTAGTATTTAGTATTTATAATTCTATTATGACAGTTGCACCGGATTCATTTACTATCGCAGATTCGTCGGGCCAATCAAATTATGTGCAAGAAAAGAAAAATGTGTCAGAATAAGGGTACGGGTGGGGGTGATGAGGGGTCACTTTCAAAAAGCATGGTAGCGAATGTGCCTCTTGCACACATAACGGAATGGACACATACCAGGAAGGGTAAGGGCTGAAAACGAGGAGTGAATCTGCAGTTTAAATTGCAATACTCAAACGGTTAGCCCTTATAAACAACCAAACACTCTCTTGGTTTATCAACGCAGACAGAAATCTTATCGCAAAATGGTAAACGGTTTCATTACCATTTTCAGAAGATCTCACATCTGTGAAGATCTCAGAATTTGTCTTCAGCAACTCGTAAGAGTCGACTAACGGGATCGGGTGGTCAGGCTCGCTGGCTTACATGTTATCGTAACTCAGTTGCGTAGATCGGCGTTCATGTTGTTGACCACGGGATTGTCCGGTTAAGACTCGATTAGGAGAGACCGAGGTTAACCTGGTGCATTTGTAACAGAGGCGAATACTCCAAAAGATTTCGCACAAACATGGAGTAGGTAAGTTCTTACGGTACACATCCATTTCAGGTGCTCGCTCATAGCGAGTTAGCTAAGTAAATTTTCCACAAAATGTAATAAAACGTTGTTAGTGCAGTACTTGACATGAAATTAGCCTTTCAAGTGCAAAACTGAGGTATTACGACATGTGACGTGACATGAAACGTGGCAACTACCATCGGGTGCAATCATAACACTGAGTAACAATTGCCCCCATGTAATTAGGGTGCAATCATAACACTGAGTAACAATTGCCCCCATGTAATTAGGGTGCAATCATAACACTGAGTAACAATTGCCCCCATGTAATTAGGGTGCAATCATAACGCTGAGTAACAATTGCCCCCATGTAATTAGGGTGCAATCATAACACTGAGCAACAATTGCCCCCATGTAATTAGGGTGCAATCATAACACTGAGGAACAATTGCCCCCATGTAATTAGGGTGCAATCATAACACTGAGTAACAATTGCCCCCATGTAATTAGGGTGCAATCATAACACTGAGCAACAATTGCCCCCATGTAATTAGGGTGCAATCATAACACTGAGTAATAATTGCCCCCATGTAATTAGGGTGCAATCATAACACTGAGTAACAATTGCCCCCATGTAATTAGGGTGCAATCATAACACTGAGTAACAATTGCCCCCATGTAAGTTGCCCTTGAGCAATGATAATGAAGCAAATTATGGTGATGGTTCTTCACTAGTTTGTTTGTCCGTGCTAGGGGTCAATTGTAACACTCGTTACGTTACGACTTTGTTAAGGACATGATCGTGAACTTCATATGACACTGATGTTTAAACCAAGATGCTAATTTACTAGTTAGTGCCGGCTAACGTTGTGAGCTATCGCCTAGTATCGAATTACAAGAAGCTAGGTAACTTATTCACTTTCAAAATAAAGTACGTTTGAAACTTTGCATATTTGTGTGAGTGTCAAAGTAATTGTAATCGCTCCCCGTGAGACGATTAAAGAGTTGATGGAGTGATATGGGACTCGTCATTTGGGACCTGATCTTGAGACAGTGCTAATACAGCTGCTTGTCGTGTTTTCTGACGAATATCAAAATGTTCACGCACATTTTACTCACGAAGTTCACAGGAAAGGCAATGCAGAAACCACTTTATACTCTGCTACTCATATAAAATTTCCATGGTCTCACGAACATAACATATGCCATATGTATTTTTAGAAGAACGGATAATACATACGGTATTGTTATGGATCTTCCATCATTGGGGCCTAGTGGTCAAAGCGTTCGCTCGTCACGCCGGAGACCCATGTTCGATTCCCCACATGGATACAATATGGGAAGCCCATTTCTGGTGTCCCCCACCATGATATCGCTGGAATATTGCTAAAAGCGGAGTAAAACTAAATTCACTCACTCACCTTCCATCATTACAAACCTGAGATACAACACTCGTGTATTTTGAGTTCTACCAACGTTAAACATAGACACACAAAAAGCTATTTACCTGCACATGCTGAGAAAAAAATATGCTTGTATCTATTGTGAATAGAAAATGTTCGGTTTGACATATTCATGTATAGTATTAATGACTACTGTTTTAAGTGCGAGTCAAGTTCGCATTCATTGGTAATGCAGTGTATTAAATAGGTTGCGTGTTTATTGTATTTTCTGGATAGTTACGTTACTCAGTTGCAAATGTCAGCAGTTAAAAATGTTTCTGGATGTAACATAAATAACCAATATGTCGGGAAAATAATACTTTTTGTGACATTTCACTAAACGGGTTCTTTCAGTATGCGCACTGTTGTTCAAAGCTGCATTGTGGGAACTGGGCGTGAACATTTGTGTGCTGGAGATTAGGTGATTGTGAGAGTGTGGGTTCGACTCCCGGAAGGGACACAACCCATCAAAACACTAAAAGAATCCATACTTTACTAAGAGTGCGTGAGTGACTTTGGTTTCACGCCGCTTTTAGCAATATTCCAGCAATATCACTTCGGGAGACACCAAAAATGGGCTTCACACATTCCACCCATGTGCGGAATCGAACCCAGGTTACTTTACTAAGAAAGTGTAATCCCAAATGTAACATATGTTATATATGACCACTTTCTGAGTGGCATTGTGGAATCGTGAACAACAGATTCGATAATCCAGTCACTGACACTGTGGGCAACGATGCACACCGTTGGTGTACACCTAGAAACACCATCTAAAAGGTAGACGCTTTTGTCACTTGACCATGGATCATCATAGGTATCCAAGACTGAAACCCATGCTGCACTCAAACTCCTGGTATCTTGGTTAGATACCACCTGCTCTCAACTCATCCATCTCTGGTACAGTGCTGACATTAACTGTCAGTGCCTTTGTTGGTAATATTGATTCTTTTTTCGTTTTGACGATAAATGCCGGGTCTGTTTTGACTCACAAATTGGTCGTCCCCTGATGACCATCAGAGGTACATTATTACAAACCACTCACATAACAGGGCTTAGGTTTTAAGCTCTCTTAGCCCTAAGATAGTAAGTGCCATATATAACATTTACTTACGACTATTTCAGCCCTAAGATAGTAAGTGCCATATTTAACATTAACTTACGACTATCTCAGCCCTAAGAAAGTAAGTGCCGTATTTAACATTAGCTTACGCCTATCTCAGCCCTAAGAGAGTAAGTGCCATATTTAACATTAGCTTACGACTATTTCAGCCCTAAGATAGTAAGTGCCATATTTAACATTAGCTTACGACTATTTCAGCCCTAAGAGAGTAAGTGCCATATTTAACATTAGCTTACGACTATCTCAGCCCTAAGAGAGTAAGTGCCATATTTAACATTAGCTTACGACTATCTCAGCCCTAAGAGAGTAAGTGCCATATTTAACATTAGCTTACGACTATTTCAGCCCTAAGAGAGTAAGTGACATATTTAACATTAGCTTACGACTATTTCAGCCCTAAGAGAGTAAGTGACATATTTAACATTAGCTTACGACTATTTCAGCCCTAAGAGAGTAAGTGACATATTTAACATTAACTTACGACTATTTCAGCCCTAAGAGAGTAAGTGCCATATTTAACATTAGCTTACGACTATTTCAGCCCTAAGAGAGTAAGTGCCATATTTAACATTAGCTTACGACTATCTCAGGCCTTAAATAGTAAGTGCCATATTTAACATTAGCTTATGACTATCTCAGCCCTAAGAGAGTAAGTGCCATATTTAACATTAGCTTACGACTATTTCAGCCCTAAGAGAGTAAGTGACATATTTAACATTAGCTTACGACTATTTCAGCCCTAAGAGAGTAAGTGACATATTTAACATTAGCTTACGACTATTTCAGCCCTAAGAGAGTAAGTGACATATTTAACATTAGCTTACGACTATTTCAGCCCTAAGAGAGTAAGTGACATATTTAACATTAGCTTACGACTATTTCAGCCCTAAGAGAGTAAGTGCCATATTTAACATTAGCTTACGACTATTTCAGCCCTAAGAGAGTAAGTGCCATATTTAACATTAGCTTACGACTATCTCAGGCCTTAAATAGTAAGTGCCATATTTAACATTAGCTTACGACTATCTCAGCCCTAAGATAGTAAGTGCCATATTTAACATTAGCTTACGACTATCTCAGGCCTTAAATAGTAAGTGACATATTTAACATTAGCTTACGACTATCTCAGCCCTAAGATAGTAAGTGCCATATTTAACATTAGCTTACGACTATCTCAGGCCTTAAATAGTAAGTGCCATATTTAACATTAGCTTACGACTATCTCAGCCCTAAGATAGTAAGTGCCATATTTAACATTAGCTTACGACTATCTCAGCCCTAAGATAGTAAGTGCCATATTTAACATTAGCTTACGACTATCTCAGCCCTAAGATAGTAAGTGACATATTTAACATTAGCTTACGACTATCTCAGCCCTAAGATAGTAAGTGCCATATTTAACATTAGCTTACGACTATCTCAGGCCTTAAATAGTGCCATATTTAACATTAGCTTACGACTATCTCAGCCCTAAGATAGTAAGTGCCATATTTGACATTAGCTTACGACTATCTCAGCCCTAAGAGAGTAAGTGCCATATTTAACATTAGCTTACGACTATCTCAGCCCTAAGAGAGTAAGTGCCATATTTAACATTAGCTTACGACTATCTCAGCCCTAAGATAGTAAGTGCCATATTTAACATTAGCTTACGACTATCTCAGGCCTTAAATAGTAAGTGCCATATTTAACATTAGCTTACGACTATCTCAGCCCTAAGAGAGTAAGTGCCATATTTAACATTAGCTTACGACTATCTCAGCCCTAAGATAGTAAGTGACATATTTAACATTAGCTTACGACTATTTCAGCCCTAAGAGAGTAAGTGCCATATTTAACATTAGCTTACGACTATCTCAGGCCTTAAATAGTAAGTGCCATATTTAACATTAGCTTACGACTATCTCAGGCCTTAAATAGTAAGTGCCATATTTAACATTAGCTTACGATTATCTCAGCCCTAAGATAGTAAGTGCCATTTTTAACATAAACTTACGACTATTTCAGCCCTAAGATAGTAAGTGCCATATTTAACATTAGCTTACGACTATCTCAGCCCTAAGATAGTAAGTGCCATATTTAACATTAGCTTACGACTATCTCAGCCCTAAGATAGTAAGTGCCATATTTAACATTAGTTTACGACTATCTCAGGCCTTAAATAGTAAGTGCCATATTTAACATTAGCTTACGATTATCTCAGCCCTAAGATAGTAAGTGCCATATTTAACATTAACTTACGACTATTTCAGCCCTAAGAGAGCTTAGAAAATCTAGGCCCAGACCCGTGGATGTCCCTGTCAGAATTGGTCTTCTTGTGCCGGCAAGAGGTGACTAACATGATCCAGTGGTGAGTCTCGATGACTCAGTTGACCCATTAGTGTATCCCAATTACATAGATTATTGGCCATGCTGTTGATCACTGGATAACCTATTCAAGACATGAGTATTTACAGACCAAGGTCATATGGTTCGAATACTACGGAATGAGACATTAAAAATAACAAATAAACATGGCTAAAACAGAACAAGACACATGCAGGTTTGACATATTTTATACCCATGTATCACAGAGTATTGAAAGACATCGTACAGGTCATGCCACATATACACCTCAAGCAGCTGGATCTATGCCATCTTGCACAAGGCAATCTTATAACTCCAAAACTACCTTAAGGATCCACAAGTTAAAAAAAGCGAAGTTTGCGCAACAATTGTCCTAAATCCATAAAAATTATGATCACTTTAGGGTAACGGTGATTCACTACAGTGGGCTCATGATAAAACCGTCATTGGCAAACTGTCTAAGGCAAGTATTATGTACAGTGTTCTTGAGCGACCCAGTAAAACAGAAAAAACAAGAACAAAACAAACAGCTAATAATGGCATCTAAGAAGTCAAATGTTATTCTGCTCCGAGTATAAACAAGTATAACTATCTGAATAATGTGGAAACAAGTTGATAAAATCTTAACAATAATTAAGAACAGTTGGCTATTTTGCTATGTCCTTTCCCCAGAACTATACAATTAAGTACAACCAACAACTAACTTCAGCATCAGGATTGATGGTGTGTCCCCAAAACACCTTCCGAGGGGTGATCTTAGGGTCAAAGTCTCAGGCCACCCAATATCATAAGCCAAGGTTGAAATATGGGAGTTGATATCACCTCAGTGTTATAATAGCTTTGCACAGAGGACCTAAGGCCTGTGAAAAACGTTGGACACACAAGCCAGAATTATATGTAAATCTTCATGAATATGCCCCTTGAATGAATGTTGAGCTCAGAAACAAAATGTCACATTGATGTGTACAAGAATATGCTGGTTTCTGATTTGAGTCTTCATGTGTATCTGTCAGGAATGGCACAGATATTATTTACATGTGTGAGGATTCTAGTCCACATTGGCATCCCAGTGGTTCAGTCAAGGTCGTCCATCAGACAGTCTGTGATGCCTCTCTCCAGCTCCCTCTTGTGGACAACATGGGCATTCTTCAGCACACTCTCCCTGGTGTGGAACCGTATACCTCCCTTGAACAGGGAATAATGACAAGGTATTGATGATGGAAATTGAAATATAAGAATACACTTATCTCTGACATCTCTAGTGAATGAGTGAGTTTAGGTTTACATCATTTTTTATCAATATTCCAGCAATATCACAACAGGGGACACAAGACATGGACTTTGTTCCCATGTCTTATTCAAACCTGGGTGTGAGAGTAAAAGCTTTAACCACCAGGCTACCCAACAGCCCTCACTAACATGGGCCAATAAATATTTGAATGCTATCTATAAGATTGTATGCATAAAACAAAAAAGAGCAGTAAATTATGTTCTTACTGAACATAATGTGAGGTAAACTGGGTTTTTAACCAGATTGTATGTACATTCATGTGTGGGCAAAACGTATGCTGGTTTTCATATTTTACTGACTTAACAACACAGTCCTTGCTTTTTCCCCATTGTGCCACCCACAGGCAGGTTTCTATGATAGAATATATTTTGGTGTGATAATGTCCTGGATCAAGTCACTGGTTTTCTTCTCTCTAGATACATGGTCTAGTTCTGGATACATGGTCTGGATACACTGTCTACTCCAATTTTGTGTCTAGACAAATCACCACTGTAAACCTAATCCTACATTATGTAGTGCATTAATGTTATAGTTACATACTTACCACTGGTATCTTTCTGCGGGTGATCACACCATCACCAATGTGGATGTCATGAAGGTTGTTGTAGGTGGAACATGTGAGTTTCAGCCTCTTGCTTGGTGGTTCTGTCAATTCATACCCAACAGACTTTGCCCCATCATCTATGCCTGAGTTTTCCGACAGTGACTCCCATATGGATGGAAGATCCCTCTTGGGATTCTGGTTCTCCTTGCTGCTGACCGACTCACCCAGGTGTGTACTGCTGAACAACAGTTGTCCATCTGGTGGGTTTGGACACAGCTTCCTCTTGCCGCCCTGACCTGGGCTTTCTGTTAACCATGATGAGCCAGAAACTGTGGTCCGTGTCTTGATGGCCTTCACAGCATCTCTCAGTCGACATTTGGCCAACCAGCCCTGCACTCCTGGTATATACATTTGGAACAATTTGTAAGAGGATCCTCAACTATCAAATGATGATTTCAAAGAGCAGAAATAGAATTTTCAATTTTGAAGCTGCAGTGACATACAACAGAAGGAAGGATTTTGAAGGTGAACCAATGACTTATTTGTACCAAACAAATAGCAGTATTTGTATAGCTGTAAAAATAACCCTATGGTGACTTGTACTATGTACTGCTATCGCCAGATGAAACTGTCTATCCAGCTGATAAGCAACAACAGATGTGTTTCATCTTTTTGACACACCAGCATATATACTCTTGTAGATGGCTAATACCTACATTATTAGGTCTACACTCTCAAAACAGTTTAATTAATCCTCTTATCAAGAAACTAAACTGGCCCACAGCATCAACTACTTGGCATTGAGTATAATTAAAGATCCTAATTAGCACATAAATTTCCATTTTTGTAAGGGCTAACAACACACCACATTGTTACCAGGCAGTCTTTTGTTTAAGTCAATTATACTGACACTTACCATTTGCAGTACAAACGTATATTGTAACCATCTGACACTTGCAAGTCTTGTAGGTCTCCCACATGTGTGGCAATAATAGGCTTATCCTGAACAGGTGTAAACACTCAGTCTCTACTAAAGTCATTATTATCACTTGATGTTACTTTCCATAGTTCTTAGTATCAATGCATAGAAAGTGAGCAAGGCCTAGCAGTCAAAAACAAAGTTAATAGTAGCAGTGTTGTAAACTCCTGAAACTTTCAGCCAGACAACTGGTCTGTTAACTCTCACAAGTGTGTGAGTGAGTTTCATGTGCTACCTTTGGAATTACACTTTCTCAGTATTAAAGTGCAGGTTCTAATACATTTCTGTTGGGTTGAGTCCCATCAAGGTTTCGAGCCCACACCCCCAGTGTCGGGAACCTAATCACCAGAACACAAATTCAGACCCTAACCTGCTCAGCAACCATGTCCTGAATGAGTATCGTTTTAAGCCGCTTTTAGCAACATTCCAGCAATATCACAGTGGGAGACACCAGAAATGGGCTTCACACATTGTACTCATGTGGGGAATCAAACTCGACTTTTTGTCTTGGTGAGCAAATGCTTTAGCCCCTAGGCTGTCCATCATGTCACCTTTCACACTGAAATCCAATGGTTGTGGGTTTCAATCCCATTTTGCACTGACTGTGTTTACGGTCATGCACCACACCTTTGTTGCATTATTTCGTCTGGGGCACTAAATTGGAACCTGGATTAGGCAATGAGATTTAATACCTAAAACTACATCAAGTGTTAGAAAAGGCATTGATAAAATACACCTTAACACATAAAGTTTGAGAAAATATCATTGCAATGTTCTACATACAAAAAAAATACTGAACCATAATACTTTTTTACATAAAGCAAAGGAATGTAATAATTGAATCTGTTGAAACAATGTTTAATAGAACAGCAATGTAATATAAGCTTTGGCTTACTTGGGAATGTGAATTACCAGTTCAAACAAGCTTAATTTCCATTATCCAAACATTAAAAACATTAACCTAAAGAAACAATGTCTTTCTTGTGTATAAAACTTAATTACCTCTGTATGCCGTCTTGGCAGCACTTTAATTGAAAAGGGCTATTCATCTAAAACAACTGGTTAGAGTCATGTGATAGCTAATTATCATCCAGATTAAGCAGTAGATACTGTGGGTTCCGAAATTGTTCAAAACCTTAAGATAACATTCACCTTTATTTTTCTAATCCCACAGTTAACGAATATCAGATTACAGTTAACGAATATCAGATTACAGTTAACGAATATCAGATTACAGTTAACGAATATCAGATTACAGTTAACGAATATCAGATTACAGTTAACGAATATCAGATTACAGTTAACGAATATCAGATTACAGTTAACGAATATCAGATTACAGTTAATGACCCCAGTTACACCACCATCTAGTATGAGGATCCTGTCTCCCACTTCGTGGGTTTGTAAAATTGTATTAGAATGTGTACTTGTACATATAAAGTTAAAGATGAAATGAAAATCATGTTAAATATATTAAAATGTACATTCTCATAAATAGGTGGAAAATGTTGTACATTTCATACCAATATGATGAAAATTGTTATATATTTTTTGGTACGATGATGAAAAATGTTGTAAATCTGAGGCTAAACTGGAGAAAAAATGTTACATGTTTGGTTACACTGTTTGCGTTAACACAGAAACCTGTGTTTTTCACACAACAAAACAATAACAATATGCAGAAAATATTTTGTGTGCATGTTTTGGACGCATAGATTCTGATGTACTTAATTTGAAAAAGTACCCTAAACAGAAACATATGAAGAACCAATACAATTTGAAATGATTCAGGATTGCAATGAAAATTTCACACTCCAAAGATTTGGACTACATATTTACTATTTTATTTCTGCACCCACTCATACAAAACTTACTGCGAACTCTGAATACATGCTTTTACATTATTAATGTTATAAATATGAGAGGCAGTGTTTGTACATCATATCAAGCAAAGAAATGAACTGTCTTTAGTAATTCTTTTTTTGCTAATCTTCTGCTAATCCTTAATTAATTCCCATTTGTTGCATCATTATCTTTAAGTAATCCCCTACCAAAGAAACTGGTAAGGTGAGAGTATATCAGTTCCCACTGCCTAACCTTGATGTGACTGGTAAGCTGAACAAGACCATTTGTAAAGAAGGTCTATATTAGATCTCCTTAAAGAAATGTCGGTGAGAGTTCCTCCTGTTCCCCCAACCCAAATATTTAAAAATAGATATATCCTTGTATTTTTATCAAAATTTAACACAACGCTCCAAAATCAAGTACAAGATATATAGGGTTGAATCACCTAGTGTTACATTTGTTATTCTACAGACGAAAGAATATGTGGGAACTGAAAGAACTCTTTCCTAAGTGTCTTACAAAATTACCCAAAATATGAAAATACTGACAGGGCAACGTCATACTACACTGTATGCACTATCACATAACAATAGAGAATGGCATGGCAAGTCATGTGACCAATTCTGGCGGGAAAGGCACAGGGAGGCTACTTGTGGGTGTGTGTGATTGTCCGTCCACATCAAGACTGAACTTAAAGCAATTTGAAGTGTTCCATTATCGTCGCAAAGCGGGAGGAGATATTAGCATAATAAGATTTCAACCCAGAGATTCAAACCCAGGAACAGCATGACATTATCCACGAGGCTAACCCACCAACCCTACTGCATGGCAAGATACAGTGTGAGTGAATGATGGGTCAATTGCATTCTCAGTAATCATGCAATGGCAAAGAATATATGGTTAATGATTAACAATGCAGTATTGCATCTTAAATGTCTCTAGGTAGAGCACATGAAATGTAATCATAGGTATTACACATCTGACCTACATCTATCCTCTCAAGGCAACAAAGTGTTGGTGATGCACTCAAGTCTTTGATGCCGTGTCAGGGGGATCAAGTAATACAGATCTCCAGAGAAAATTAGGCCACACTTCTATCTAAAGAATCAATCTAATTTTAAATAATAAATAGATATCTAAAGCTTCTGAGAACATGTGTGCCGTTGGCGATAATGCATTCAATATTTCATTAATTCACAGGTCTGAAATTCAATTTGCAGTTGGTTGACAGAGCAATATTTTGGCTGATTAGTTTCAATTTGTGGTGAATGCATGTCTTCATTCATTTATCAGTGGAGGTGAAATGTTACACTGTCACACTATGACATGGATCACTCAACCCTTGCCACAAAGGGCGGTAAACTCCATAAAAAAAAAGTGGAAAAAAGAACTGCTGAACAGAAAACAGTCAAAGTGGGTCAATTAAAGTCAAGGCAAAAGGGAATTTCCAAACATACAATGAAAATGAATGATTTTTTACCATGTTACATGTTATCTTCAAATTAATACAGAGTAAGATCCAAGATGGTTGCATACTTCACATTACGAACATATGGATGGTCTGACCAGCCCGGACTGACCAGCCCAGTCTGACAACATTAACATAGATACATCAATGAAAGAATGGGCTGATTCTGACACGAACAATCTTGTGTTATCTTTTCAATGTCCAGCATCAGACATGGAAACAATCAGTAAATCTTTAAATGTCAGTTGGACTGGTTTTAAATCCACAGGTTGCCAGGGATGCTTTTTATATCCAAAGGTTTTTATGATCAGTGGTCCAGATAAGCTGCATTATACTTTTGCTATCATCTGTATTTTAAATACAGTTTGGAGGGGATCTTTTTCATATCCCCAGGCTTTTAGGGATCCCTTTTGAAGCCCACAAATATCTGGGGATCTGTTTTATATCCCCAGACTTGTAGGGATCTGTTTTATATCCACAAATGGCTAGGAATCTGTTTTGAGATATATCTATCCCAATGCAGCAAAGGGATCTGTTATATATCTACAGTTTGCTTGGGATCTGTTTTATAGTCAAAGGTTGCTGGAGATCGGCTGTGTAGCCACAGATTGATTGAGATCAGTTTTATAGCCACAGGTTGCCAGGGATCTGTTTTACACCTCCAGGCTCCTAGAGATCTGTTTTATAGCCACAGGTTAAGAGAGATCTGTTTTATGTCCACAATTTGCTTGGGATTTGTTTTATATCCACAACTTGAACAGGACAGGTTTTATATCCACAGCTTGAACAGGACAGGTCTTATATCCACAGCTGATTGGGGTAGGTTTTATATCCACAGATTGATTGGGATCGGGTTTATAGCCAGTTTGCTATGGATTGGGTACACATCCACAGATTGTTTGGAATCGGTTTTATAGCCAGTTTGCTATGGATTGGGTACACATCCACAGATTGATTGGAATCAGTTTTATAGTCAGTTTGCTATGGATTGGGTACACATCCACAGATTGATTGGGATCGGTTTTATAGCCAGTTTGCTATGGACTGGGTACACATCCACAGGTTGCTTGGCATCACTTTTGTGATCAGGTTTATAGCAACAGGTTGTCATGACTGGAATCCTAGGAAAACTATTTTCCCTAACATTTAAATGTAGCATGCGATGGCAACAATATTAAAGAAACGATAGAGATACCCACTTCAATGGATCCGTATTTGAACAATTCATGGGGTTACTGAGATATTTTATGAGTGCTTCTTTGATGTTGTGTCAGCAGATTTGTGTTGGCAGAATCACAATGCCAGTTTTATTATGATGCAGGGTCTTCAGAAAAAACATGTTTCTCTCATGTAACTGAATAAAGAAAACGGTTAATCAACAATGGCTCCATATTTTCTGTTGCATTGAAGATTTTGTCTCTGAAGGGAAGGGATTGCCAGGTTAGCCAGGACTTGAATTCATTATCAAATGTTTTCCGGCTTATCTCTATTAAACATGGCAAAGAAGATCTCCCATCTCCGTATACAGCATGCCAACATCATCTATCCCACAGAGAGCCAACAAGAAGATACCTGTCAGAATAGAGCAACAAGATCTCACCTCTAAGTTAACAGACAGGCCATCAAGATCTCACCTCTAAGTAAACAGAAAGGCCAACAAGATCTCACCTCTAAGTAAACAGAAAGGCCAACAAGATCTCACCTCTCTGGATACATCGAGCTGCTGCATGTTGTTGAGCCAGACACCTCCGCTGGGTGTACATCTTCCATGCCTCCCAGATAACCCTAACTGCCTGTCTCCTCTTCCGCTGTCTGTACCTACACCAGGTCTTCTGGAGGATCAAAGCGTATCTTGCTCGCAGATCATTCCGCGCTGCTTCCAGTGTCTCAAACTGCAACATTTAGCTCCAGATTTTGTAGTGCATAATGCAAACTGTTTACTCCAAATGGACAGCCTCACAAGGTAGTTGTTTTACATATAGAAAAGTTTAGGTTATCATGAGCTTTTGTGTGACATGACGTAGTTTTTTATTGCATATTACACCTAGACAATACAAAGAAAATTACTCAAATGCATGGAACATGTTATCAAAACTTTTAACAGACCACTGGGCTCTCAGAAATCTAGCCTGTATCAGGAGGTTGATGGGGCCTTACTTCACACACTTATTACACACAAGATATAACTAGTTCGTAGCAACAATGAGTGAGTTAGTGAGTTTACGTTGCAATATTCCAGCTATATGGTAGAGGTCTGTAAGTAAATGAGTCTGGTCCAGACAATCCAGTGATCAACTGCATGAGCATCAATCTACTGAATTGGGATAAGATGACTTGTGTCAAACAAGTCAGTGATCCTGACCACCACATCCATTGGTTGCCTCTTACGACAAGCATGAGTTACTGAAGATCAATTCTAACCCTGATCTTGATGGGCTTATAGCACCAGAAACTGTGCTGGACACAACACAATATTTGTAAATTTATGTAGAATCTATTTGTCTTTTCTTGTTCAATATGGCACTCTGCAATATCCCAACTAGCCTATAAATAACTCCATCCAATTAGTAGTATAGGGAATGATAGTTCTAAAACACTTTCATAAAACCCCTCTACAAAGCCTTATTTAGTAAATAAGGCTTTGGTTGGGCCCTTAGCTCTTGCTACTATTACCCCTACTACAAAAAAGTTGGCGGTAATTACTGTGTCTTAGTAGGAGGTAACACTGTGCCGTACGGTACGATCAATAATTCTTCTCTTACAAATCCCCTACCCGGCCCATCCCTCAAGTAGTACAAGTTAGGTTCGTCGGCTTTCATATCCACTTTATCTATGTTGTAAGTTTTGACTGACCATATAGGATCGGTGGCTCGCTTACGGCTATCGCCCTCGTGTTCCCCCGGCTGGTATAGATACCTCACTAGGGCCCTATCTGGTATATGTTTCTCCTTCCCACGCAATGGAGCGGCCGACTCTGCAACTATTGATTTTAGTTTGATAGCGTCTGCCGGTTTCTTACCGGTGAGACGGGTGACTTCATGGTTGATTGCCGACACCACCTTGGGTAACCTCGTGACCCATTCAGTCGATCGTTTTCCAGGGGTGACCATCTCCCTAGCATACTGATAGCCGAACAAGCGCTCAGCCAAAGTCCTATTAAATCTCTCAACTATGGCTTGGCTGCGATGGGCTCCGGCCGTGCCACGCCTGACCTTTGTATCGTGTTTGGCTAACAGTTGTGACACGGCACCCATGAACTCCCGTCCGGGGTCAACTTGCAGCTCTGTTGGCCACGTCAGTGGGCTGCGTTTGTATATGCGTTCAAATCCTCTGGCTACCTGGGCCGAATCTTTCGTGGTCAAGGGTTCGGCTTCCTTGTAACGACTGGCTACATCCACTACAGTTAAGGCATACTTGTACCTCTTATCGTGGGGTAGGAACAATAGGTCTGCCTGGTGAATGCTATTAGGTATGTTAATACCGAACCTCCTTCTAGGCACGTAGCGTGGTGCCGGTAAATAGATCTGCCACAGGGCTTGTTTTTCAAGCCACGCTTTGGCTTCCTCCGGGGGTACTCGCGCTAGTTTAGCTAGCTTATCTACTGCGTTAGCTCCTTTCCAGTACCCACGCGGGCTGTAGTAAATAGCCTCAAATTTTTTCATGTCCATACGCGTATGTGTTTATTCCATCAATAGCTATCCAACGTTTCGTGTCCATAGGCGACAGGGACGTCTTGTTTATAGTCAGTCCGTATATCTTATGTCCATCACTTCTAAGTGTGTTCATTTTATGCCTAAAGGTACGGGTCTTGAACAGGGCTTCCTTGAATCTGGCGTGTTTGATGTGTTGTTTCACCACATACTTCTTAACCCCCTTAGCTTTCCGGATCTCACTATTGTCGGCTTTCAGTATGGAGTACATCTTAGGTCTCAAACCTATGTACTCGGCTATGGGCGTGCCAGCACACTCGTCCTTCATCTTACCTAGGACCTTTTTATTTACCGTACTGTGTAGGGTATGGGTCTTAGGGTAGTCGCTGGTGTCGTATAAATCGAGGTGTTTTTTCATGTCCTCGTACACGTCCTCGGTTCGAATCTCCATTAGTAGGGAATCCGTGTCAGTGTACAGTACTTCACACCTGTCGCCGTACTGTTTCTTGAGCTCGTTGTAGTAAAAGTCGTACATCAGGTGTTTGGATAAATCGAGGATGCTCATCCCCACGTAAACAGGTCGGTTGAATTTTATGTGGCTTTTCTTCATGTGTATGGCAACCAGGTTGTCTGTAAATATTTTATTACGGTTGAATGCCGGACTGGCTATCAATTTCCTGAGCTTGTCTTCCTCACTAGATCTAACCAGCTTCACGGTCACGCGTTTCCTCAGGTTCTCCATAGTCTTACCAAACACCGAGTTGTTCATGAGCTTGTAGAGATTTTTCTCAAAATCACTGGTGGCTTTTTTTCGTAGGTCTGTGTTCATTCTGATGTAGGGCTCCATCCATGGGCTCTGGTCGAACATGAGCACCCTGTGTATTTTGGTCAGCCTCATACCCAACGACAGGTACAGCTGTAGGTTGCGATAGTGAACGATGTACTTGGTCTTATTCATTAAGTTAGGAACGAGTTTTTCAACGTCTGTCACACGACCACCTGACAAGTTATGTTGGTACTCAGACATCCAGTCTGTGTTAACCCTCATACGTTCGGGTGCAAGGGGGTAGCTGTTGTGCGATGTGTGTAATTCCTTGGGATACTCTAAGTCAACTTCGAGGATATACCCTTTGTTCGAATCTGGTGCGACCCCCATAACATCAACGTGGGGTACCCATTCGAATCCCCCTGTAGGTAGATACTGGCTCATGGCCCAGCCGTACAGGTTGTTTGCGTCGAGGTATAGAATGTGATTGGTTGGTTTGTTAGGATCGTAACCTTTCACGTATTGATTATTTGCTTTCGCGTATCGTTTGGATGCCATGGAAATCCCACCTCGCAAGCCTTTCTCAATGAATAGGTGCATGTCGTAATCTGTTAGCAATTCCAAATTAACTCCGGTCTTTTTAAGCAAGGCGTCCCACGACAGACCTGGGCTGGTGTAATACCATGCGGGGTCGAGTTTATACTGCTTTAAACAGGTCCGCCTGAACGTTTCAAACACGTCGGCTAACAGCAGTACATCTGTCCTCAAGTACAGGTCGTGATAATCACCCAGGTTCTTACAACCCAGTTTATTCCATACGTTAGTCGCGTGCGAGTAATCATCTCGTGAGACGGACGCCTCATTCAGCTTGCTATAAAAGCAGTCAATAGGGGGTAGTCTGGTATCGGTGAACTTAGCCCAACTATCCATGTACTCATAGGGGTACACACCCTTCCTCATAAGCAGGGGTCTAGTCTCGGCGTCTGTGTATCGATCGGTGATAGGGAAGGTATTGTTGGCCTTGACCAGACTGTCGAGTGACGACAGGAGGAACTGAAACGAGTCAATGAACCTAAGTCCGTTTAAACTGAAGGAGATGTATCTCTCCATGTTGTTGGGGATGCACGTTATATTACCATCGATTTTCGCGATGGCCTGCATGATCAAGTGTGAGTCGTACCCTCTCAAGTTGTGAAAGACAACGGAGATGTTTATTGTCTTAGGGTTGATTTTAAGCTTGAGGTTGCACACGCTGTGAGCGGCGCCTCTATACTTACCAGTTATGTGACAGTGATCTCTCACCGAATCACCGTTAAGTGGTGAGTCGCACACGTGACAGTTAGTGCTACTAGCGTGAGCTAGCCTGTCGGCTCGGGTCATACGCATGGGAGCGATTCTATACAATGCATTCCTAATAATTTTTTCTTCCTCCTGCAAACACTTTAGAAACCTTTCAGCCGCGTCAGGCCCCCTATACACTACCGGAGCTTTCGTTTCCCCGTCACAACGGACGACAATGTATCCAAACGAACAGGCTTTATGCTCTTGTGTCTTGTGGGTGAAGCTACCCCCACTAGGGGGTGTGGGGGAATCCCCACCCACAACTAAGGCTTCGAAGTCGGCGTATATGATATAAGGTACAGACATTTGGTTCTTGTGGTTACTGAATTGTAGGATATTATCACCTTCCTTAGGCATGTCGACTCGTATGGCCGTCTGCCCCACACCTTGGCAATCATCCCGGTGGGATTCTAATAAATCAGCTCGACTGAAACCGTGTAGGCATCGTACACAAAAGTGTTTTTCCCCAACGTGTTTCGACTGGTCGTGCAACAACCGGCTGAGATGTTTTACCCACGTGTAGTGATACTTTTCACCTCGCTGGATCATGAATATATTGATAACTTGGCGATCCTTCACCGGGCTGACCCTGTGTACTATTGTTGTGTTACCTTCGTGCCCAAAGACATTTATAGCCAGATTATTCTGTTTTTCTACTTTAGTGATCTGGGATATGGGGGTGGGTTCATCTATACCATCCCAATTAAGCCCATCGTCTTGGGGATAATTAGAAGGCCTGTTTGGATTAGTGCCAGCTGGAAATAAGGCTGACCTGATAGCTAACCTCAGGCAATCGTTTCCTCTATTCTTAACGTTTACTATGGCATGTTTGTTTCTATAGTAGGGAGGCAAGGCTAGGTATGACCCGCCTCTGAACGGCACGTAGTTAGCTATGTCTAGATAGACGTTATCGATTTTATCTACAGCCCACCCGGACCCCAAGTGTGTGTAGCGTTCTAGGTATTCTCGTATCTGCTGAAAACTATTATCGATTGATGCGCCAATGGTCTCTGCATGTGTGACGACCTCTTGTTGGCCTCGGAAGTAAGGCTGAACATATTCAGTGGTACTCCCAACTTGCTTATCGAGCGACATTTTCACTGTGATCTGAAACTTGATACTTCCTAGGTTATTTAGTTCCTGGTTGACCTTATCAGCTATCAGAGGCTTGATATCTGTAATGTCTATGTTTCTATCAACGCGCATACGCCAACCTCTCAAATAATTACCTACGGCGTGCTCAGTGCGCACGAACTGTAGGTCAATAGCTCTATTCTGTCGTAATAATTCTACAAGCTGTGGTTTTCTCATACGGGAATACCCGCCTAAACCCAAATCGTGTGCCTCGGCTTTCAGTTGTTTTCCAGTGAGAGGTTTTGCTACGGGGGCATGTGATAACAATGCGGTTAACCCGGCTCTCCCCAGGTTTGAATAACCCGTGTGTCCAAGCTGTTTTGCTTGAGCTTTTAATTGTTTTACCGTAGGAGGGGCTTCTAAACCTAGTAATCTCAACAATGCTGGCTTCCGCATTCGAGAATACCCGATAACACCTCTCTGTTTTGCGACCCGCTTGAGCTCGCGCACAGTAGACATCGTGTTTACACCTAAGAAAACTAATGTCTAATTGGTTCACAGTAAGGGGAGGTAACTCTTAAGTGGCTATCTTGAGCAGTCGCCTACGTTCTTTTATGTAGCCTTTTTTATTCTCGTATATGAGTTGATGTCTGACTACGTTCGCTCCGTGAGCTTTACATAGACAGTAGTGCCCTTTAACCCCGATACCACACACAGAACACGTGTAGTTAGGACTTCCCATATGGAAACAACAGAACCCCTGATTCCTGCATTTCCTACCACAGGCCTCGGTCTTCCCCATAAGTATGTATTCGCATCGGTATGGAGCGGGTCTCATGTTTACTTATATAGGTATTTTAGTTTAATTGCTTTGCAACCAACGCAGTAGCTGCTATACCCAACACTATGAAGCCCAGTTCACGATTCATTTGTCCCTTGGATGGTGTGTAGTACTGAGCGAGTGTGGGTTTATTGAGCGGTTCCAATTGTTTACCAGTTAGTAGATAGTATTCTTTCATTGCTTCATCAACATCGTTGAATGTTTGAACGGCATGGTTTTCACGCGTGAGTTGTTCGTTAATAAAATCGATCCTCTGGAGGCGTTTTTTAGCGTACTCGGCCTGTGCTCTTTGTAATTTCTCAGTAGCGAGATCGTGTCGCTTCCTTTCTTCCTGTATTTCAGCCGCGTGATCATCTCGTAGTTTCGAGAAGAGGTAATTACTCCCGGAAAATGCCAGGGCATTCACTAACGCCCCACCGACCATCATAGCTATCGTGGCCATCCCTATATTTATTTCATTATATTATCAGGTATGATCCCTTGTTTTACTAGGATGTCTTTTGTGGCCATCGCCATACCAAGGTTCATTATGAGCATACCCATATCCTGCAGGTTGAAATCTAGCTTGATAGTTGGTTGTTTAAGCACCATTTTAGTTAACCGAGCGTACCCTACGGCTAGACTAGCTACCACTGTGGCGTGGTATGCGTCGTTGACGAACGTTTTCCCCTCAGACATTATGTATATGATATAAAATATTAAAATTATAACATGATATGCGGGTCAATAGTGGGGCCTGCCGGCGGCGTGGGGGTATCCACCTCACGGTTAGGGTTTCCCTCACGTGTATATAACCACGAGATAGCCAAGGCAGCAGTTACACCTACAGCCAACAACAGTCGGGTTGGGTTGGTCACTTTATGTTGGTTACACCACCGTTTTTTACCGGCAGCTACTCTCTTAGGATTCTTCTGTCTGGTTACTGTTGAAGTGGTCTCCACCGTCACTGGTTCCTGTGAAGGGGGTACCACCACTGGGGTCTCCTCCACTGGGGTTTCCTGTGCAGCATCCATCTATACTATTATTATTATTCTTTCTCTCAAATTGACAATGTTTTGCCGTGATAATCGCCGCCGTCACTGGAGCCAACAACATACCATATTTGTGGTACAGCCCGCAGCTGATAGAGCTCACGGCGTGTTCGATAAAAGGGTCTTTATCTAGGTCCTCCCACAGGTAAAGTCGGCGCTCTGGTGGAATGGGAAGGAAATGTGATACAATACCGGTGTACATCTGGGTCATAGCCGATCCTATTGTCTTTGTCATTTCTGCTCCGAGCCGGGACTCGTATCTAGCGTACAGCTTATCGATTTCTTCGGCTGACATTTTGTTAATTTTATCCGGAGTGTAGTCTCCAAAGTAATGTTTGGCTTTGCCGCCAACAGCCAACGCCACCAGTTTCTCTCGCTTGGGGGAATCCCCCACACCCCCACTGGGGGAACCCTCCAACGACAATTGTTCGAGCAATTCCTCACACTCCATCTTATAATATAACAAGTAAGATTTAGTTTTAACTATATAATACCCGATGCAGACAAAACACAGAGAAATGAAGGTTAAGTTGCACACGACAAATACTTCAAATATCATAGCTTTGCTTAGCTTTGCTTAGCTTTGCTTAGCTTTAGCTTAGCTTTGCTTAGCTTTGCTTAGCTTTAGTATACTATATATGCTACTGGTTGGTCGGTCTTTAGAACGAGCTTAGCGTGTTTAGTTTCAGCGAGCTGTTTCTTCACCCGTTCCCGTTCTAATTTACTCATCACATCGTTCTCTCTCAAACACTCCTCGAACGAATCCCTGTCCTTGCAGTGAAATAAGGCCACCCATCGCGTCTGCTCCCTGAGGTCTTTCAACACCGAGTTGAACTTCTGCGTTAGCACCCAGACGCTGTGATTTGCATGCCGGCCGGAGAAGGCCAGGTACGATAGCATGTCTCTCTTTTTTGTTATCTCGCGATTAGCGCTGCAGTCGTCCAGTATGAACAGCGTCGGTTCCCCTTTAAATTTCTCGTGAAGAGCTTTCAACCAGTCCTGCAGGCGTGTTCCAGGGTCGATTTTGTGTACGTCCGGGTCCGTCATCACCCAAGGTCGCGCGTACGTTTTATTCATGCTCAGAGTAGGGCACATGATAACGATGTTATCGAACACATCCTTGTAGTAACCCTCCAACATATCCAACACGAAAACGGTCTTCCCACAGCCAGTCTGCCCGCATATGATAGCGCAGTGTGGGTCAGTGGGTAGTGGGGGGTACCCCCCATCAGTAGATGGCTTGCACGAATCTCCCATTGTCTATATTAAGTTGCGCGTCCATAATAACGTACAGATATAATTTCAACTTACCAGCGGGTTGAGCCTTCTTAGTAATCTGGATGGTTATCCCTTCGCTGCCGTTATCTATACGACGCCCGCTGCCGTGCAGTTTATCATCATCCGTGGATCGCATGTCCAACCATAGGGCGTACTTGGTGGTCAGGTATTCACCGATCTGCACGGAGCCGAGGTCCAGGTCCTTTGTTATATAATCCCCCACTGGTAGCTTTTTTATCTCATCCCACTGCTGGTGTGGTCTCATACCATGACTGAACAGCTGGTTGGGCACGCCCTCGATGGTCACTTCC
This sequence comes from Haliotis asinina, assembly GCF_037392515.1. Classification (NCBI taxonomy): domain Eukaryota; kingdom Metazoa; phylum Mollusca; class Gastropoda; order Lepetellida; family Haliotidae; genus Haliotis; species Haliotis asinina. The sequence continues at coordinate 100,246,357 of NC_090280.1, forward strand.
ACCTTTTCAATCTCGGGGTTGAAAAACTTCTCGCTGTCCCTCCGGAATGGATCGTAATACTCCACGGGGATGACCAGGATACCTTTCATCGATCGCGCCGGCACGTTCAGGTTGATATTCCACACAGTGTCGCTCTTATCTCGCACGACTGATCTATGCCTCAGTACGCGATCGTACAGGATAGCCATCTTCCCAGAGTACTGGCTTCGAACCTGCCTGGCCAGCTCCGGGCTAGTGACCATGTCGAACTCCAGAGAGATGTTGTCTATGGCATAACTGGCCTCATCACCGTTCGGCGTACGCACTACTTTGCTATAGTCGTTAAACGTGAGCTCGTATTCGAGCCTATCACCCAGCGCGACCTGGTAAAACGGCGCGTGTCCCGTGAGCAACTCGAAGTCGAGCGGCACGCAGAATCGATTCCTGTATGCTAGAGCGATGGCCTTTTCACCGTCCGATAGCTTGTCTTGCTGGTCTGTCGTGAAGACGTATCCTATGCGCGCCCGGGTTGATTTGCTGATACCCTGGTACACATCATTGACTCGTTCTCTCTCGCTTTTCCAGAGATCCTTGTAGCAGTGAAACACGTCGCTGTCGTCGATGCTCAGCACCTCGTTACCGCTGATCTTGACGGTCGTTTTCTTGATGATAGCTCGACCCACGTTCCGCACTAGCTCGCGTTTGTCGTTGTCGGAGGTCAACGTGATATTGAACGCCAGTCGAACAGTGCCTGGTACAATGAGGTCATTCTCACCAAGGTTTGGAAATCTAACCAGCAGAGTTTGGTTCTGGTCTATCTTGCTGGGATTGTTGGTGATGGTCACCGACTGTCGCACGGCTCTGGCACCTAATGGCTCTCTCAATCTTCTGAAAGGATCTAATTTTCTACCGTACATTGTTATATAAATGAAATATATTTTTAATACTAATGGATGAAGACATAGATATGGATGAGATGCCGGGCGCTAGTGCCCAGGCATATGATGAGCAGGAGACCTCATTTACTAGTTCACCATTGAACCAAGAACTCTTGGAAACAACGGTAAATGATTATTTCGAAAGTTTAAGAAGAGATAAAAACTACGTTGAACCACAGGGTCGATACCATAAGGATTTTTTTATTGATACAAAGGGTGTTCTACGCCTTAAGTCTGACCCAGGGGTTGACCTCTTTAACAAGAGCAATAAAAAACCACTGGCCTTGTCAACTCTAGCCAGCCGCTATGGTGTTGAATTTATCCGTAAAAATCTAAACATGAATGATTACGGTGGTGCAATACCTAAGGCCGTTAAAGAAGATCTGCAAGCTACCAGATCCCACCTCACCACTAGAGATGAAATGACACCACAGCGTGCTACAGAAGCCTCGGACAGCATAGAAAAACTGTTGAGCACCTACTGGGACAAACCGTTACCGGGGTTTGACTTTCCGGTAAGGGAACTGCGTGGTTTAGACGAAGCCGTGAAACGCGTGCGTGGAGAACTCGTGAACAACATGGGGAAACTGAACGAAATCGACGAACACATCGCTAGGGAAAAAACCAAACTCAACGAAACTGAAAACGATGATATGAAGCGTCGTATCAATGAACGACTACGTGATTTAGAAGACGAGAGACGTACACGATTGGAATCCGCTTCCTCGAATCGTGAACAGCTTCGATCCCAGATCAGTCGTATTCGGGAAACAATCGATAGAATACTGAATGAGGATACAACTTTAGCCAACAGGATTCGGATATTGTTCCGGGAGCAAGGGATCACCATCGCCAGCATTCTGACTGCATTGGGTTTCATTATATCAACCCTCGTGGTGTCACTGACGGGGGGAACCCCTGTGGGGCCTGCCGGCGGAGGGGGAACTCCCAGCGGTGGTGGGGGTGTTAAAGACTGGATAAAAAAACTCGGGGAAGGCCTAGCTAAACTGGCTGGTAAAGCCGCCGAAGCCCTTCCCGGCATCCTGGGTAGCATCGTCTCGTGGTTGTTGAGCGCTCTGTCTAAAACTGCCATGTGGCTCAGTCAAAACCTGTGGGCAGCCATCGTCGCCGTGGCGGGTCTGGTGTACGTAGCGGCTAAGAAATCTTTAACCAAATAAGTCCCAAAGTTACCCCACCAACCACCAGGGCCGTTTTACTATCAATATGCTGCTGAGCCTGAATATGAGAGTGTGTTGGGGGTACCCCCACATGAACTTTAGGCTCCGGGGGCGACGCAACTATACCCTTTTCACGTGGTTGGGTGTGTGGGATATGTGGGGTGTTAATATCGGGGTTGATACCCAACTTTTGATCCTTCGTGGCTATGACTATTTCGTTGTTATAACCCACCACTTTTTTTACTCTCAGTTGCATATCACTCGGAGCCATGTACAACCCCACGCCGAACACGTAGTCGACTTTCGACCTGGCGTATTCTAACACGTTTTGGTAGCGTTCGATAGCCCGCGGGAGATCAACTGGAGAATTGATAGCATCCTCAACGTTGGAAACGAATTGTGTCTGAGCGTCGTAAGCAGTTCCCTTACCGATGATGTTGGAACGCGTCATCGACTGCGCACCCAACAGCGCCCACACGTACGTTCGAATCGAGTCGTTCAACCTAACTACCCCTGCACGAGTGAATCCTTTCGACGTGTCCAGCATGAACATTTTCCACCCGTCTGTGGTTGACTGCTCCACTTTCTGGATTGTGAAACCAACACCACCTTTTTTAAAGTCCATACGATCATCCCTCCATTCATTACTCGACAAAGCAAAGTCCTGCCTAAGTATACCTAGTGTCAGTAAATCATCACTGGCATCTTTCACTGGTTTTGGTCCAGATTTGTTAGGTTTAGGAACAAGATCAGCTAATGCATGGGAAAAACGTTCCGTACTAAACATTTTTCGTTGCATAAATTTTATTAGTATATGTTTGTCAAATGCCTTTGGCGAGAGCCCATGAGCGTAAGGAATACCCAACCCGTGGTTCAGCCCCGGCAAACGCCAATCCGTCTTCGGGTCTATTTCGAATTCGTTGCAAATACGTTCGTAGGCCCGTCTATCGTACGGGTTGTTTGTTGCGTCCCACGCTTTGTCCTGTGGGAGGGGGGCGCTGATCTCTTTAAGGATACGTCTGACCTGGTAGTACACGTGGAACTTGAACACAGACTGACTCAGCGGCCCACGCCGAGTGTCGGTCAATGTCACACCACACCCCGTTGTAGCGCACCACACGGCAAAGTTGAATTGGTTCTGCCAGAACTGCATAGGGTTGTTGAACCAAGCGTGGACTGCCTCAATGTTAGTCACCGAAAGTTTATACTTATCAGGCATATCTATAAACTTGGCATTGAAATACAACCCAGGAGCAACCACGATCTTCATGGTGGAGAAATCTACGTCCAGTTTAGGGTACAACACACCAGGGGAATACATTTTAAAACTATTATATAATAAATATATATGTAATATGTACATAACACTTCCAGGAATAACGAGCGGTGAGGCCGTTCAGCTGACGCACGCGATCGATAACACGTCAGGTCAACTCGAAGTCGCACTCTGCGATATCACCTACCTACCGCAATGGACTAACATTAATATCAGCAACAATAAGCTGTTCGTCAGTGGAACTCGCAGTCAGATAACTGACGGCTACTACAGCGTGTGCTCTCTAAACGACGAGGTCTTCAAACCCCTGGGAGCCGAACTCAAGATGAACGACTCGAACGGCACAGTGGTGTTAATCAACAACGGAAGAACCTCCTTGAGGCTCGGCCGACCATTAGCGAGGATACTCGGTATGTCTCCTGACGAGATAAAACCAACAACAACCGTCACAGGCACGAAGTTACCCGACCTAGTACCGTACCGAGAGCTGTACATTCATCTCAGTCAGGTGAGCACAACGTATAACATTCAAGGAGGTCACCCTTCCACTATATTGAGAGCAGTGCCGGTGAAAACTGAGAAATTCAACGACGGTAGAACCGAGTCATTTTCACCACGGCAGTATAAGAGATTAACCCAGGGCAACATACCTGAGCTGACAATATCGGTGTTAGATATAAATCATAATCCTGTAAATATAGGATACCTCAGCTTAACGCTTCACGTAACATGACCAGCGCACAAGGGCCTGGAGTGAAAAAATGCGTCAATATCGGGATCTCCGACCTCGGAGACACACGCGGTTTCGACGCTCCCGGAGTAGATGGTAAATCGTATGCCTTGCAACTGAAAAACAACATTTACAAACGAGTTGAAATCCCCTCCGGTGGAACCCTAAGTGATATGATAGATACCACAAGAGCAACAGTAAACACTAAGTACTCCCTTGTCAACATCGGTGATAATAATTGGGTAATATACCCATCGTTCGGTGGTAAACTGTTCGACTTAGACGATGTTGAGAGCACTACCGTCGCCAAAAACAAACCATATATGCTCGTCTTCACCGAAGATGACAAGTGGGTGTTGTTACCCGATAACAAATGGTTTCTCAATATTAAACTCATCTCCCCTTACGTGTTCACGGATAACAAAGACAACCACCTAAACAAAGTCGTGAACAATGGAACCCTGCTCGTGGCTTACATCCCAACTCAGAGACGTAGTATAGTCGTCAGCCCAGTCAACACTATGGCAGCCCACATGCTATCGAGTAAACCGGCCATACAAAACGTGAAATTGCAGTTGGTGTCTGAATTCGAAGGCGTGGTCAAGATACTAGAGGATCTACCGGCAAACTCAACATTGTTCATCAAAGTCTACCTAGGGGAACCATCGGGGAATGATGTCGAGATCGTGAAGGGGATCAAACTCGGGTGGGTGAAACGACACCAGTTTCAAGTTTGCAACGTTTACGTGCGGGTGGGTGTCGACTCCAAGACCAGTCTGCAGGGGGTCAACGTGATCATAGAAAACAAGATATCATTAATCAATATATTCCTGCCTGACAACATACACTTCATGGGTATTAAGTTAACCCCTGAATTATTATCAGAAAACCAGTTGGAAATTATATCATAATAGTATAATAATGACCAGTCATCATCCCAACACTACACTTAACGACCTGGGAGATACGGAGGGATTCGATCAGCCTGGTGAGGAAGATGAATTATACATCCTGCACTTCAAAGACAACGTGTACAGACGGGTGCCGTTACCAGATTTAAAAGAGCCCAAATGGCTGATCAACTTAACATTCACCTCACCTTATATAACATTAAATAATGGGGTTGTTTCTAAGATTAAGAACAACGGTATCTGGGCAGGGGATTTCATTCCGGAGAGGGCATTAGTACACATACCATCTGCTGGTTACGGTAAAAAGGGGTTAAGTGCTTATCCAAACAATAAATTAACATTTAGCAGTAATCTTGATAGAATATCCTCCCCTTTCACCCTCATCATAGAAGTCTTCTTTACGGGTTTATCCGATGGAGACCCAATAATACACCAAATTTTACCCGAGGTGTATATAAGCTGGATTAGAGAACACCAAGATAAATATTGCCGTATTGTTATACAACAGGATACCACGGGTCCTATAAACCACTTAACAAGCCTCAGTAGGGTTTTTATTACAACAGGAAATTCTATTAGCCTCTCACCTATTGCCCTGACTAATAGTCTAGAACTTGTAGACTTCAAATACATTGATAGAATATTAACTGAACCCCAATTAAAATATCTTTCAAAATATACATTATAGGATGGGCCTGTACCCAGTTGTAGAGGAAGTAGCGAAGACATTGGAAACCGTAGATGGGTTCCGCTTGAGGCAGTTATGTGATATGAAACGCCAACTAGAACAAGACCGTGACACGCGGAAAGCACTATGTAAAAAATATAATAGAGCTTTCAATATCGTGGACGGGGCTGACACTACCCTTATGGCAACCAGCATGGGACTAGGGGCGGCAGGCGTTGGGTTGTTAACCACCATCGTGGCTGCACCTATAGTGCTAGGTATTGAAATAACGGCTGGGGTGACAGGGTTGGTAGGGTTGGCGCTTAAGTTAGTATCACGCAGACTTAATCGTAAGGTATTGAAACACGACGAGATCAGGGTTCTGGCCGAAGCAAAGCTGAACACAGTGAGTGAGCGAATTTCCACGGCACTCTCTGACAGTAAGATCTCAGAAGAGGAGTTTAGTTCAATCCTCTCTGAACTCAAAAAATATAACGGAATGAAACAAGATATTCGATCCAAGTCTCGTAAGTCTACTATCAGCGAGGATGAGAAAAAAAAGTACATAGCACAGGGAATACAAAAAGCCCAGCAAGCCTTTATTATGAATACCAAAGAGATCGTAGGCGGTTCACGTTAAACTGTTTCATCGATATAAACATGACATAGGGGCGATAGCCGTAAGCGAGCCACCGATCCTATATGGTCAGTCAAAACTTACAACATAGATAAAGTGGATATGAAAGCCGACGAACCTAACTTGTACTACTTGAGGGATGGGCCGGGTAGGGGATTTGTAAGAGAAGAATTATTGATCGTACCGTACGGCACAGTGTTACCTCCTACTAAGACACAGTAATTACCGCCAACTTTTTTGTAGTAGGGGTAATAGTAGCAAGAGCTAAGGGCCCAACCAAAGCCTTATTTACTAAATAAGGCTTTGTAGAGGGGTTTTATGAAAGTGTTTTAGAACTATCATTCCCTATACTACTCAATTACATTAACAACTAAGTCAATTGTGACCAACTATGTTGCCAAAGTTGATCAACTGTGTCACCAAGCCTGACCAACTGTGTCACCAAGCCTGATCAACTGTGTCACCAAGTCTGATCAACTGTGTCACCAAGCCTAACCATTTGGTCACCTCTTATGGCCAGCCTAAGTTGCTGTTCTAACACTGAAAACCAACTGGGTTGTGAAAATCTTCAAACAAATTAGTAGTGATACCTGTTGCTGCAGCAAGAAGATCTTATTCTTCCCAAATTGATCCTGGACCCCTCCATTCTTAACAAACTCAGGCCCAAGGACTCTGGATAGAACGACCGCGCAACACTTGCGGGTGTGGTCAAGACTTGACAATCCTGAAAAAGAGAACAGATGGTTATTATCCATTCAGTTGTAAGTCTGAGGTGCCAACTCTGTCTTGAGGATATTTGGAAATTCTGGAACACTAGGTGTTAGAAATGATTTCAATGTTAAGTGCTCATCAACATTCAAGCTACATGAAAGTAGTCTCTAAATAATTGAGTCTGGAAGAGATAATCCAGTGAATGATATCACAAGTATCAATCTTTACAACTGGGATAGAATTTGTCAAATATGACCACCTGATCCCATTAGTTGTCTATCACAAGCATGAGAAAAAGAATATTAACAAAAATGTAGATCATCTATATTTCCTTGCCCAAAACATTCAGCTAGTTTGCCACCCTGAACATATGTTATATTTGGGATTACACTCTCTTAGTAAAGTACAAATTCTAGGACTTTTTTTGGTTGAATCCCATTGGGGATTCAAACCAGCACCCACTGCGTTCGAACCCTGGATGGCAGTCAACTTAAAAAAAGTACTAGAATTTGTACTTTGCTAAGAGACTGTAATCCCAAATATTACATCTGTTACATTTGACCACTTTCTAAATGGCATTCCTGAACTTAAGAAGTTATTATGCCACAATGTCTCTGATTAATTTTTGAGAAATGTGTGACTAACAACTGGTTACATTTTGTCGCAATTTCAGTGACCCCTCACAGCGATAGCTATTTGAGTAGCTCTGTCTCTGACATCAGTTACCCGTGAAGGTGCCGGGGTAGAATAGGCCTTCAGCAATCCATGCGTGCCATAAAAGGCGACTATGCTTGTCGTAAGAAGCGACTAACGGGATCGGGTGGCTTGCTGACTTGGTTGACACATGTCATCGGTTCCCAATTGCGCAGATCGATGTTCACGTAGTTGATCACTGGATTGTCTGGTCCAGACTCGATTATTTACAGACCACCGCCATATAGCTGGAATATTGCTGAGTGCGGCGTAAAACTAAACTCACTCACTCACTCATATCAGTCACAGCTCCATTCTGTGTTGGGATGGCAACAACCATGTATGGAGTTCAACTCACCCTTATGTTTACGAAAGAGATGACTGTCAAAATGAATTCCTACAGAGACTAAATTGTTTGGTTTGCTTTTCCACTTGATGAAAGAAGACTTGACAATGGTTCATTAGTCACATGAAAGTGAAAACATTGTTACTGACCTGTCCTTCTCCTGAGCACTCTCTGTGGAGTGGTGGAGCGCCGTGGTGTGGCAGACTGTTGTTTCTGGAGTAAGATCTCCACAGGGTCTGACACATCCTCTCCCTTGCCTCCGGACCCATCTGTTCTGCGCTCTTCTTCCCCAATGAGCAGACCATATCTCTGCAGGAACTCCCAGTATGGTAGTCTGACATAAAAAACAAACATGACACACCCCAAACGTGTACTGATCTTGACTCCTCTTTTACAAACATCTACAGGAACACCACATCACCCCCAAAAGAAACCAATCTGGGAATCTGTGGATGTTTAGTGAGAGATCTTCCTGGAGTGACAGTTTATGTTGCATGGGGCTGCAATGGTCTTAACATGATGATGTCTGGACAAGGAATCCAGCAAATGAGAGGATGAAAAACAATTTCTGCAATGCAATTTCATATGATCAGGGTAGTCCCACTGCCTGGCTTGGCTACACTTGTTTCAATGGAGGGTAGGATCTATATGTTCCTAAGAATATTAATCTTATTACTGTCATCAACTCACTGTCATAAGGATGATGTCAGCATCTGGTGTTCCATGTTATTCTATTCTGTATACCACCATTGTTTCAAGGATATCATGAACAACTCACCGGGTAGAGTATCCCCTCCTGCATATCTCCACCGTCTCTAGAATGCCGTTAGCCTTTAGCTGTTGGAGAACAAAGGCTGGCTCTACATGGCCTGGCTGACTGTCTCTGTTGGGCTTGATACAGCGGATGTAGTGAACATCACATGACTTGAGTGTAGATAATAAACCGTCAAGAGAAACCTGATGAAGACAGTAACGTATTAGGACCTGTTCTTGTAAGAAAACATGACGGTGTTTGAGTGTTTATGTCAATATGATTGTTCATATGAAGAGGAGTTTCCTTCTCATGCATGCAAAGATATTTATTTTGAATGTTATGAGAACTGAAACATGATGGGATCACATGGGATCACAGCTTCTATTTGAAAAACAGTGTTAATACTTGAAAAACCTGCCTATATTTGTAAAACCTGGTCTTGCCTTAAATTTTGTGAGGACAGTTTTCCTCTTTCTGCCTGACATCTCAACAGTGTGGAACTCTTCAAACAGATGAGAGAGGAAACTGTTGCTACTCTGTTGCAGCAACCGCACCAGCTCCATTGGAATGTTGTCCTGTAACATCGACACCCTTAGCAGTATCCATAGCAGTATGGCCCCCACATCAACATCCTACAGCATCATGACAAAATGTGAGCACATGACACTTTATTGTATCCATGACAACATAGTCTCTCATCAGTGCTCAGCTTTATCCATAGCAGTATGGCCCCCACATCAACATCCTACTGCATCTATGACAACATAGCTTACATAATCCATGACAACATGGTCTCTCCGTTCATGCCCAGCAGCATCCAAGATATCACAGCACCAGATCAACAACTTGCTGCACAACCTGGCCTCACTCATACATGCTCACATCAGAATTCTCGTGCACTTATCACAAACAGGCATTATCCATAATACTATTATGTCGACTTACTTTGTTTTTGGTGGTGATTTGCTCCAAGTCGTACCGGACATTTTCAGCATAGTGTTGTATGACAAAGCCTGGATGTGTGGAGAAGGTCTTAGGGCGCTTGATGGCGGTATTGCTGTTGATATCTAGAACCCTCTCCCCGAGACTCCGAGGGTTAGACTTCCGGCTTAGGTATACTTCCTGGAAGAGTACAAGGAGTCTTTAATCCTCATGTACATGGTGATGTAAGTACAACAGGGAAAGTAAAACATAACAAGATACTGACAGAAAACAGAGCCAATCTGAGATGTCAGGGATTCCAAACTATCAACAACAGGAAAACTTGTCAAGATTTGAGAAAAAATAGATCACTATTTTCTTTAGAATGGTACATATATCAGTCACTTGTGCAAAATCCATACCATTAATTTTAACTATGAAATGAAGTGAGGATATATATTATCAGAACTGAGAATTTCAACATTCATTGCTTTATTTTTAGGTTTCTATGTAGCGGGCAATTCAAGAAAGTGATCACAGTGTCATTTTGACAGAAGCGTATGTCAAAGAATGGGCGCTATGATCATACTAACGCAAAGATCACTTTCCGCAAAAAGTCCCTGATATATAACAATCAGATCTTCCAGGGCTGTACCTCATTAAGTACTCCAAAGACTCCCGCTCTCCCCTCCAGCACATCAAGACACACCTGGTTGTCATCATAATCAATATGTTGCCATGGAATACGCTCGGCTTCATACTCTGTCTATATATAGCAAAGGAAGGGACAGATAGATAATTACAAACACCTTGTGCAAACTAGGACACAAACCAAGGAAAGACACTGCACTGTATTACAATGTTTGTTTAAAATTGGTGCATGAGACATTGAGCATACAGTTATGGAAGATTAGTTTTAATGACTTTATAAAACTGGGGACAACTTATCAATCACTGATTTCCTGATGGACTGTGTGTAGCATCTCTATTATTTTGATGTGGTCACAACCCACCTGTAAGTCACCTAGGAAATGACGAACATAATGCTGCTGTAGCTTCTCATTGGCATAATTGATACACAGCTGTTCCAGACTGTTAATGTCAAACGTCTCAAAACCATAGATGTCCAGTAGCCCTGGAAACAAACACACCTTTCATATTACATTAATAATAACAGTGGGTGGGAGAGTGAGTAGTTGAGAGAGTGAATGGTTGAGTTGGTGAGTGGTTGGCGAGGAAGTGAGTGAGTGAGTGAGTGAGCGAGCGAGTGGGTGGGTAAGGGGTTGGGCAAGTGAGTATTTGAGTGAGTGAATGGTTGAGTGGGTGAGTGGTTGGCAAGGAGTTGAGTGAGTGGGTGGGTGGGTAAGGGGTTGGGCGAGTGGGTGAGTGGTTGGGTTTGTGGGTAGTTGAGAGAGCGAGTGGGTGGCTAAGGGGGTGGGCGAGTGGGTGAGTGGTTGGGTTAGTGGGTAATTGAGAGAGTGAATGGTTGACTTGAGTTTAACACAGTATTTCAGCTATTTCCAGGGTGTTAGCTTGATGCTGGGTGAGGCTTAGTTACGATTGTTTACCACTTCAATACAGACCATGAACATGGCATGGGGCTGAGAAAAATCCAAAGTTTAAACCAGGATCAACCCAAGGAGCTGAGACTTCAAGCATGCCTAACACACCTTTCTTTGGACAGCAACAATAAGTAGTGAAGTGGACTCAGTCAGATTGAGACGATAATGGGTATAATGAGATATAAAGAGCACATCTTCTGAAAGAGGTTGTAAACATTTCTAATGTTTCTCACCAATCATGCTTGAGTGTCCCTCAGACTTGATCTGCTGATTGAGGAAGTCTACCAACCAGTCGAACAATCTGAAAGGAAGAACGCAATATTCAGCATTATATTTAATGGAAGAATGTATGCTATTTATATAAGTGAAGGTTATTATGTTGAAGTATTCATATTTCCTCCATATCACCTAAACAAGCTAGACTAGTGAGTGACAGCATGAGCGACAATCTATCACCAGCAGGGTTATGGGTGTAATAACTCAGCAAGCGTTTGCTTTTGACATAATGATAAACAGGTATGAAGGAAGTGGTGCTATAATTGTTCCCTTCAATTCTGTTTACAACAACACTTCAGTTATGTTAATTAGAGTTATCTTTCAGTCTTCAACCACTTATTCAGTGTGCTGGAACAGTTATAACTTTGGTCTTACTAACTTTGCAAACTTCAATTTTAAATAAGCATTATGTTTGTTGGGGATCTTAGGTGGACTAACATCGGTCAACCTGTCGAATGGACATGCAGAATTAAACCAAATCTTATCGCCTTAGTGATTCATCAAAATCAACAAATGGTACAAATCAGCCCCGCGAGCCTGTGTTAATTGTGTCATGAGTGTGTAGAACCTATTACAGTTATTCAAAAAGTTAGATGAGGCAAGGCTTTTATCTAAAGTTGAGATGCTTTTAAATTTTTTGTATTTTACATATGACAATAAAATAAATAGGACATGATCACTATATATTGTACATTAGTCAGATACATTACCTAGAGTACAGGAGCATGGCAAGACAGTCCCGTCGACTGCGAGCATCAGCGATGGAGACAGGTTTCACGAAGACACTGCGACGCTTGCTGCCCCCGGACTCAATACTGCGGTGGAGAAGCACTTGCTCCAGAGTGTCTGCAGACACGCCCAGTAATTGGCAGCACTGCACTGTTGCCTCGCAGGTTGCTAGACCATAAATACATAACTGACGTTAAAACGTACACATTACATTTGTGCACACATGTGTGCATATATAACACATGTACAAAGCATCCAGAAAATACTTACGGAATACCTACAAGCTGCAAGGAAGTAGGGATTAGGAATAATTTCATAAGTTGAGTAGTTAGTTGTTAATTATTTAAGCAATTATTTCCTTTCCAGCTCAAGCAAGCTGTTCCTTAAATGCAGTCACATTAATCTGTGACTAGGGCTGGGACAGGTCCAAATTTCCTACCCAGGTACCCGACCCCCTATTACCTGACCCAACCCAGGTACCAGTTACAACACTGATTACAAGTTATTTCCTTTCAATAAACCAGTCACAGCTGATATTAAGAGTGCCGTCTGGATATACATTTGTGCTCTGAATCAGGCAGCATGCCAAAATGCATTTAGTGCTCAGTGCGGCCAAGTCTCAAAGGATGGGGCATGTCATCAATGTGGAAAGAAAAAACAACAAACATCTCTCCCTAACAGACAATGTGCTACAAACAACTACTGTTCCAACAACCCACTGGCAAAATACAGATGGAAGTTATAAATAAATAGTGTGTACACACTGTATGACACTGTAAGTAACAAAGAAATGTAAACACCATTGTCATAATGATACCATGTCATGTTTTATTCTTTGAAATGTATACTGGAATAAACAAAGAAAACAATGTTGACATCAGATTTACAATCCCATTTATCAAATATTTTATCATCTTTTTATTCATATTCATAATGCATATATATTATTAGGAACTGATGCTGACATCGTTATGGTCAAAATAAATTACAAATTTTCAAAGAAAAACACTTCCTAAGACAATAGCCAGTTTTGACTGAATTTAACAGTCACCTATTACAGTACTGTTATCCAACACAAAGTGTTTTGAGGAGATCATTATTTGCATCCATGTTTCCGTTAACATTAGTCATCTTTGGAGGACAACTTTAAAACCATGTATTGTTTCTTTACCAAACTTGGCACGTAGATAGGTCTAGCTATGAACAGGTGCCTTTTGGTTGGTTTGGATTCACATTGAACAAAATACCTTTTTTGATTCCCATGGCAACAAGTTTTACTTTCACCGAAATTGGTGGTAATATTCCTTTCTGGAGCAGAACTTTCAAACCTTTCAATACTCTACTTCCAATTGGTGGGTATTCATGAACCTAATGACATAAACTGATAGGACCACTCTCTATTTCCAGTATGAACACTAGTGATGAACATCACAACATGGAAGCACTCATGCAGTCTGTCGTTGATACAAGGCCTATGAACAGTTTGCATATGATATGGTTAGATCAGTGTGAACAGCTATATTTCATTCAACATAGTCATACTAGTTGACATATTCAAGAGTGTATTACCAATGTGGGGGATATTGATGACTGTTTCAAGCCTGTTTATGACATTTAACGTGTCACGTCAGCCACGGTGATTGGATGTCAGGTCGGGTCATGTATGCACATTTTCCCATTAACCAATCACACCAAGCAATACGTCAAAAGTCATCAGGTCATTTATAAAATTCTTTAGTTTACCCCATTACAACGGCAGTCAGTCACAGTCACGGTTAATTTCAAGGCAACACTATCCACTAAACAAGGCTGTTTCGTTTCCAATCCAGTTATGTCAATTGAATAATTCTGTTGAACCTGATAGCTGAAAAATATTGAACAAGGTATATGAACAGGGAGCGATTCCTCTGTTCCGACTCTATTTGAGGCAGATGACGGCATTTGTGAGTCTTTTACATGTAAAGAATGAACTACATGCAACCTACGTCACTCATGACATGCTTAGCTGTCGAGTTTTCAGTGCACGTTTTGTCCACAGTCTCAAACATAAGACAACAACGATTGAACGGTCTCCTTGTTAATAAAGTTATGACCAAAAAAACCAATATTTATGTAGCTCATCATTGATTAGTCACTTGATCAAAGCAGGCTGCGTACTGACAAAGGTACCTTGGTCCAATTCATTACCCACCCGTCCCAGCTCTATCTGTAACATTATGAACAATCATGGACATAATTCTCAGTTAAATGAAACACACAAGTTGTTATGGGCCATGGGCCTATCTGGAAACAATCAAATGACTGGAACAAACTACCAACATGACGTCTAAACATTAATGCACACTAAGAATAACAAAACTATACACACCTACATCACCACCTTAAATGGTAGGGCTGTGAATGGATAATTATACTATAATATCCGCACAGTGACATATGTTGTGATATATTGAGAGCTAAAGTGTAACAGTAAGTGGCACTGACTGTCAGACACAAAATATTTGTTTATTTTTGGATTGTTGTTTTGTAGCTTAGTATCAATGATTTGTTTTACCTGGAGCACTACAGTGTGTGCCTGGATCCTCGAAAAAGACCAGACAATCTACTAATTTCTTCCATGAGCAAAGATCTAAGCAATGGCTGTGCAGTAAGACATATTCCGTAGGGCTGTAACAATGCATCAAACAATCGACTGATTGCAATTGTTGAGTGTTCGACAGCAAATTAATTTATAGTCGAAAGAAAATGTATCGATAGTATGTATGACTATCAGCAGTTTAATAACTGACTTCTGTTGATAAATGTGCAGCACAGAATACAGGAAGTACCAGATTCATTCACTTTGAGTTAGAGTTATCTGCCCATGCAGCTTCACCGAGTCCATGTTTTACCTGTGCTCTTAATCTAGGTTTCAAGTTTCTTGTCAATTATCAAAAGAGACAGAAACTACTTGAACTTGTTTCTTTTTCATCTAAACCATACATTCATTTAGGAAATGACTTAAAGTGAGACAATTCAAGTAAAAATAAACTATTGCAATAGGTTATCACTAATGCTATAGTTGTTTCCCAATCAATAGTCGCCCTATATATTTCACCTACTCATCAACTGACAAGCTGCCTAATGCTAACAAATGTACTGGTACCAATTTAAAAAAGGAAAAAGCTAATCTTTGAACAGGCTAGAGGACAAACAGCAACAAACCAACCAATCATATCAAGGTGTCAACACAACCACTACCTGACAGTTCCAGACACGATCGTTCCAGGAAGGACTGCTGAACTGTAACCATGGTAACCAGACAACAAGTTTGTTTATAATCTACAGTGTAATGATTTGACGTCATGAACTTCAATTTAATAAACAACTTACTATGATATTGTTAATGAGGAAGTATAAACATAAATACAAATGCTAAAGCCCAGTGCACCTCCAATCAAGCATACAACATATGTACTAGATGACATATGTTACCTGACTGTGACAGTTTAGATCACTGTAGAGCAGTGGTGTAGCCCAGTGGTTGAGGAGATCACTTTTGACACCCACATATCCTGGTTTGAATCTCCAAACAGGCACAATGTGTGAAGCCCATTTCTGGTGTCATCTGCCAAGAATATCGCTGGAATATTGCTATATGCAGCCTAAAACTAAACTCACTCACTCAAGTATTTGTAGTGCATGACATGTATTACCTGACTGTGAGCTGAGGTGACTGAAATCTTCATCTTCTGCTGTGAAGTCCACATTACACAGGAACAAAATGGCTGTAATAACCTGCAAAGACATGGAAAGAAAATATGCCTAAGTGTAAAAAAAAAAACAATTTGTTCCCTGTGATTGTATTAAGTTAGTAATGATTCCTCGCTCTGACAATCCTTGCCGTAACACAAGAATCTGGCCAACACAATATATCTATCAGAAGAAGTCAGTTTGATGTACACCTCTAACACACTATGTTGAGCATGGTCAGACAATACTTCATGCCTATCAGATCAATGTTGGACATACCTCTGACACGTTCCGATGCACATGGTCAGACAACATTTCATGCCTTTCAGACAGATCAATGTTGGACATACCTCTGACACTTCGTGATGCACGTGGTCAGACGACACTTCATGTCCATCAGACAGATCAATGTTTGACGTACTTCTAACTTGCCATGTTGCAAGTGATCAGACAACACTTCATGTCTGTTAGAGAGATCAATGTTTGACGTACCTGTAACATGTTATGTTGCACAAGGTCAGACAGATCATTGTTTCCCATACCTTTAACACAGATTGCTGTAGATGGTCAGACAAACCAATGTCCGACATGGCCTCTAGGGTAGTTTGCAACGATTTTCTTTCTGTTACTCCTGAAACATGTTCGATGGTATGTGCTGTGTTTAGACCAGGATTCAAACACATCAAGCAAGTAAATAACATTGAGTTCAGTTTCCATAATGAATGACAGGTTAAAATGTCAAGATTCTTTTATGACGAAGGTAACACAGATGTATGTGCACAAAATGTATTCAGTAATTTTCAGTTGATTCCTTAACAATACCAGTAATGACATGTACGTAATGGTTACCACACGATACTGTGTATATATGTAATACTGGATGTATCACCTTCTTTCCTGGGTACAATGTTGAAACTGTGGCCCTGTAGTAGAGCTTTCAGCTGACACACCCATCCAGGCTGTTCTGTGTCAGGGGCACTGCATGAAGCTCCACACAGCTGCATAAACATCAGAAAATACACACTGCAAAAACTACCAAATGTACAATTTGCTCAAGGAAAGATTATTCACTTTGCATGTGTCTCAATGGGGTGATATATTTTCTTACATAGAGCAGTGTCAGGTATTACCGAACAAGCGGCTACTACCGAACAAAATTCCATTTCTATATTGTTTTCTCAAGATCGCTAAATCAATTTTTATGTGCATGCCATGAAAGGGAAACCGTTTTGCGCATATCGTCAATGAGATGGTCAAGCCAACAATTCTTGGTCAAAACTAGGATACCCCATTCTAAATATAGCACTATCCCTATTTTGGTACATTACACAGTTTAGAACCATAATGTAAAGCTTTGTTAGCCATATATGGCCTGTACCGCCCGATCAATGCTAACCCTTCATTGTGTAGCCATGTCGTCATTTATGAAACAAGTGTCATTGACCTCAGCAATTTTTGCCACTCTACTTTACTGCTACTCTCCTGTACTGTACGCCTATGGCTGCTTCTGTCACTTCTTTGTTGATATTAAAACAAACAGTATTAATTGATCCGGCTTGTTGGATGGTTAAAATATTTTCTACGATCAACATGATTAATTGTCAGTCATAATTATCGCATCAGATTGTATTGAACTGTAACAAAGTCTAACATATTGCATACTATTGGTCTTCCAAACTGTGGCGATCAGAATCATTTGTGGTTGTGTGTTGTAGTTCACTCTGTATGACTTCAAGAAACAGTGAAGTCCATGGTCAGCCAGGCTGTATATATACCCATTGGGATCCAGTTGTAGTTCAAATCGTGATCACCTCGATCATCATTGTGAAAGACATTGCGACCACAATCGTATTATATCACATAAGAGTTCATTGGTTTGCAACAAACACATCAGAACATATGTACCGCACCGTCCCAAATTGGGGGACCCAATTGCAAAGATTGTGTCAGATCGCAACCCAACTGAGGAGTCAGTAGGGACGATCCTATCATAGTGCATGTGATCAGATCATGACAATAGCGCAACAGATTGTATCAGGGCGTATCAAATCACATCACCTCATATCTAAACCTGAAATTTCAGAGAAGTTCCATGATAAACTAAGAATGGCCAAGCGTGGTGTTCAAAACAAATTGCACAACAGTATGAAGGTCCTAGCATGACATGATAAGCTGACCTGATAGAAGATGTGAAAGTTACAGTCTCCTGAGCCCTGGTGGACAACTCTGGTCTTCTCCAGGAGGTAAGTCTGTATCACCGCTCCCTGCACATGACCACTCCTGAAACATGCCAACCCAGTCTACTTACTGCATAGGTTAACTTTTCAAGGGAGACTTCCTTGACTGTCCCTGCACATGGTCATTCCTGAAAATATGCCATCCCATGCCTACACTACTGCAGGCTTTAATCCTCCAAGGGAGACTACTCTAACTGTTCTAAGCACATGGTCACTCCTGAAAATATGTCAACCAATGTCGACACTCTTGGAGGTATGAATCCTTCAAGGGAGGCTACTCTCTGTACTTTACTGAGAAACAGTAATCCCAAAAATAAACATGTTACACTTGATCACTTTCAAAATGACAACATATACATTCAACCAGCAATATGAAAATATGCAACAAAAGAGTCCAGATACAGATATACACAGGAACTGACATAATACAAAGTCCTTGTCTGTGTTGTCTAAAGTTAGCTTCAAGAGAAATGAACCATACCAGAAAAATTCTATTTGAAGTTGATTACACTTGGGGTTCACTGTTTAGCTTTTTCTCAGTAAACTGCATGAATTTAGCTTTTACGCCACACTCGGCATTGTTCAAGCCATGTTGCTGCGGTCTGTAAATAAGCGAGTCTGAATCAGACAATCCAGTGCTTCAACAGCATAAGCATCGATCTAAGCAATTGGTCTGAGAAAAACAACCAAGTGTAACACTGATGTTCTCACCTCTGAATCTGCAGCTGAATGAATTTCCCAAATCTGGAACTGTTGTTATTCCGTGGTGTTACAGCATTACCTGAGATGAACAGTAGTGTTGGTCTGATTATAGAAATTGGTCGTAGTGACTAGACGATCAAGCAATCAATCATGTTTTCTCATATTCAAACACAAACAATTTTGGAGCACTTGTTTGCATTAACACTATTTTTCACAATGTTGCTTTTCACTGTATCATTTAATTTACATAATCATAAGCACTATGAGCTTGTTCCAAGTCATGACTGAATTTATGTTAAAGACTCAAGGAAATTCATGTTCCTTACACACTAGTAAACCTTCAAAGATGTGAAATTTGCAAATGCAATTTGTGCAATTAGCACAACAACAAAAATATTATGCCTTAACAAACACAAGAAGCACAATTGATAAATGATGCTAACCAACTGGTTGTAATGAACCAAATAATCAATCATGAGATTTCAACCAATTCCCACGACTTTTGAACAATGCTCTACATAGGTCATGTGCATAGATGTTCGTAGATTTGTGTATTCCTGATACAGATGCAATTATATGTAACTATATAGACCAAAGAACATGGTGGATTAGATTATGTGTTCTGTAGGCAAGGTGGGGTGAAACAGGGTTTTCATTACAAGATCATTGCACTTATATTGCTAAAGCATGTACATCTGTGTGTTGGCATTTGTTCTGGTCTGCTGTTTCTTAGCAGAAAAATGAGATACCATGCCATAGTTTCACATGAATACTAGTACCAAATGCAGGCACAATGCACCAACCCTAAACTCACTTGTCAGAGTTGTGTCCCCTTGAAGCTGAGGACCAGACAGGCTAACAGAAAGTAAATATCAAGGACCAGGTAGGGTAACAACAACTATGTATCAAGGACCAGGTAGGGTAACAACAAGTATGTATCAAGGACCAGATAGGGTAACAACAAGTATGTATCAAGGACCAGGCAGGGTAACAACAAATATGTATCAAGGACCAGGTAGGGTAACAACAAGTATGTATCAAGGACCAGGTAGGGTAACAACAAGTATGTATCAAGGACCAGGCAGGGTAACAACAAGTATGTATCAAGGACCAGGTAGGGTAACAACAAGTATGTATCAAGGACCAGGCAGGGTAACAACAAGTATGTATCAAGGACCAGGCAGGGTAACAGGAAATATGCATCAAGGATCAGGTAGTGTAACAGCAGGTATGTATCAAGGGATAGGAAGGGTAACAGCAAATATGTATCAAGGGATAGGAAGGGTAACAGCAAGTATGTATCAAGGACCAGGTAGGGTAACAGCAAGTACATATCAAGGGCTAGGTAGGGAAACAGCAAGTATGTATCAAGGGGTAGGCAGGGTAACAGGAAATATGTATGAAGGATCAGGTAGGGTAACAGCAAGTATGTATGTATCAAGGGTCAGGCAGGGTAACAGCAGGTATGTATCAAGGGGTAGGCAGGTTAACAGCAAGTATGTATGAAGGGCCAGGCAGGGTATACATCAAGTATCATCATTCAATGTCAGAGTATTGCACCACGGTAGATCAAAGTGCTGACACTCTGGGCAAACAGTCTATCCAAAAGAAACTGCATGTGGTCTTGGAATTTAGAAGCTATTAAGTGTTACACATTGGTGCTATTTCCTTTTTGGCAGCGGTTTTCCCATTCTACATTCTACAGACACTTTGATGATTAGGTATACTATAAACACAAATGCTTCAGGTTCAACCAATCTGGACAACTGTCACCACATTTCAATTCAATATATCAATCATGACATTGTTACCAAATGCCTCTAGGATGGGATTGGAGTCTAGGATTCTCCTCTCAATGGCCTTGCCCTTTCCTGTACATTCGGAAAGTTTCCTGAAACAAAAGAAATGTGCCACATGCATCTCCTAAATGATGGTCAATATTCACATGACATAAATTCAGATGCGATATATCTTTGTATCAACACCGAGACAACAGTGAAAGGGGTCAAAGATCTAAACATTATTGGAAATATTCTACTTGCAATAATTGAAAGGAGTAGTCACAGGAATTTGTTGAACATTCAATGAACAATACTGGATCAATCAGTCAAAAATCCTTCTCAAAACTTTCAGTCTTGACGCCTTTTTGGACCATCACATTATACAGATATATGCAACAACAAGCAAACCTGTCCTGGTGGAGGTCTGTGAGAGGGTTGGCCACCACTGTCAGATATCTCAGAAGGTGTTTGGCTGACACAGTCTGGAAAACAGTGAAAATGCATGTCATGCTTTTAGGGATTTCTACAATTTGCAACAGAATCTCAAACAAATCAGATTTTCATTCAACAAAACTCGAACAAACCTTTAGAGGTTGCAGATTCTTTGAATAGAGTCCTCCTTGGGGTACTTATAAGCATTTAAATGTTCTTTAGATTCTTGTGACAGTTGTAACCATATTTTTGAAATAAAAATATGCACAAAACAAAAAACATCGTTTTTGTCTTGTGAGACCACCCATACAGGACCCCTGACCTCGTGACAGCCAAGAGCAGGTAACCCTTAGGCTATAGCCTTAAGCCAAACACTTCCGTTCTGTAACCAATACAGACAGAATGTGGGGAGGAGGGTGGCCGTACCCCAAGGAGGACTCTATTCAAAGAATCTGCAACCTCTACAGGTTTGTTCGATTCTTCTTCATAGAGATCCTCCTTGGGGTACTTATAAGCATAAGACAGACTCCTAAAGACTGATCTTAGGGAGAGGCATTCTGTCTGCTTGTAAACCTGACATAAAACGATAATCACACTTACCTGGTCATGTGACCGTCTGCGCCTTGCGGTGGGGGTGCGGACCAGGGCCAGGATAATACATGGTCTAACCCTACTAATCTGAAAGATAGCCATAGGGTGCCTAAAAACGGGAGCCAGGACAGGCGTCCGATATCATAGAGTTCAATTCACAGGCACCGGCCATGGTGCTAGGGAAGGACTCAGACAGTCTAGACCAGTAAACAAAATACCACCACCATAATAGAGCCCACCACCAATGGAAAGATGGAAAGTATAAGATAAGACACCACCACCAGTCTACTTGTTGCAGCTACAACGTCAAATGATCGTTCTCAATTTTCGAGGTTAGCTCAATCGACTAGGGCGCTCGTGCCCTGCCCACTGGTGAGAACTGACTGGCCAAACTGAGCACGCTCGCTTGACAGTCTAACTGGTAATGACGGATGAACGTGCTCAATGGGCAAGGCGGACGCATACACCTTAGATGTTGCCACAGCCCTAACCGAATGAGCTTTCAAACCCTTTCAAGGTGTATCCCATACAAATGGCAGAGACAAGCCACCTAGATATGGTCTGCTTGTTCGCCGGAAGGCCAGTCTTGCCACCACCATAACAGCAGAACAATTGATCATTCTTCCTAATGTCCTTTGTTCGTTTGATATAAGCCTTAAGGGTCTTACGGACATCTAAGACGAAGAGAGGTACTGGGCGGCAAAGGTTGCTTGATAGCAGGGAGCTCAATAGGCGCCGTTACGTGAAAGGTGCTATCTCTCTTAGGACGGTAAGTATCTGGCAATCGGATGCTCACTCTTTGTGTCTTTGTGAAACACTGTTAATTCTGGGTTGGTGGACATAGCATTTATGTCGTCCACCCGCCTGCCAGAAGTTACTGCCACAAGAAAAGCAGTCTTCCATGTCAACAGCTGGAGGGAAAGAGCCGACAGGTTGTGAAAAAGAGGACCAGACAATCAATCAAGAACGACTGGCAAGTCCCATGGGGGATTAATCCGCAAGACAGACGTACGGATTCTGTCCATGCCTGCAAGGAAGCGCTGAACTAGAGGGTGTTGCCCCAGGAATGTGGAAGGCAGATATTGCCATGGAGTAACCTCTAACTGTAGAAGCAGCCAGACCGGTTTCAAGCTTAGATTGTAGGAACGCCAACACAGATACTAGATCTGCAGAAAAGGGATTGACGATCCCCCTGTCGACACACCAGCGCATAACAGGCCCATCTATCCTCATATTGAACGTTTGTCGAATCCCTCCGCGAAGCCAGAATTGTGTCTGCAACTGGTGCAGGAATTCCTCTCGCATGGAGGCGATTCCGGACAGCGGCCAGGCCACCCACTGAATCCTGGGATTCGGGTGCGGTGCTCCGTTCTGGGACAGCAAGTCCGGTCGAAAGGGTAATAGTACAGGAGGCCAAGCCAGAAACCTGAGAATTACCGAAAACCAGCTTTAAGCTGACCAAAGCGGTGCCAGAAGCACAAGTAGCCGAGCTGGTTGAGACGACTCGTGAGATCAGAGAAACTGGTGGGAACGCCCACAGCACTCTGTCCGTCAAATCGAGCAGAAAGGCGTCGTTGGTTATCGCTCTTGGTATCCTTGAGCAAAACACAGGAATCTGATTCGTCGCCCCAGAGGCAAACAGATCTACCTGGAACGAACTGAACAACTGGGAAATAATCCCGAATATCCCCCGATGCAGCATCCACTCGTGTGGGGCTAGTATACGTCTCGAGAGCGCATCCGCGAGAACGTTGATAGATGGGAATCACCCGAATGTCGAAATGGTCGTACCACAGCAGAAACTGCCATGCCTCCTGAAGGCTTGCTTTAGGATATACGTCATAGCGGTCTGGTTGTCCATCTCGAGACAAACCACCTGACCCCGCACTGACTCCATGAAATTCTCGAACACCCCGCGGACTGCTCTTAATTCCAACACATTGATGTGTAGGGTGACTTCGTCCTAGGCCTGACGGCCCGAGACTGATAGTTCACCCAGGATGCCCCCCAGCCTGTGAGGGAGGTGTCCGTCTAAATCAAGAGAGAAGGTGTCGGTGTCTCTAAGGGGATCCCCCTGGACAGATTTCTGACTTCCGTCCACTACTGCAGGTGAGGAATCAACCAAGCGGGAGTCTCGAGAACAGTCTCGTAGCTCTCCAAATGGGACCACAACTGGGCTAACGCCTGTTGAACGGGTCGCATCCTCAACCTCGAACGCCAGGCCACATCAACTGTAGCCGCCATAGTGCCCAGCAGATGATGCCAAGTTCTTGCTGTGGCCCTGGGGGACACGAGGAACTGAAGTGCAGTCCTCTGAACTACGATCTGTGGCCAGGGAAGCAATCCCCTGTGCCGTATTGAACTGTGCCCCCAAGAACACCAGATTGTGCATGGGGGTCAGGTCTGACTTCTTGAGATTGATGATCCAGCTGAGCTTCAACAGGATGTCCATCACGTGCTGTTTGGCATCGTGTGAAAACAGGAGCCCGAGGGCCCTCAAAAGCCAATTGTCTAGGTATGGATGACAACACCTGCCCTGTGACCTGGTTAGCTGAGCTGGGATTAACATAAGATTGGTGAACACCCTCGGCGCTGTGGAGATGCCGAAGGGCAAAACCCGAAACTGATAACACTTTCCGTCGAACGAAAACCGAAGGTATGTCTTGAACTAGGAGTGTATCGGAACATGGAGGTGACGTGAGCCAATCTCCTATCTCCACGGAAGAGATCACTGAATGCAGTGTCTCCATCCTGAAGGACGGAAAATCTATGAGCTTGTTCAGCCCCTTGAAATTTAAGATAGGTCTGAACCCTCCGTCCTTCTTGGTCACAAGGAAGTACGTGGAATAAAACCCGTTACCTTGATGGCTGCCTTGTCCAGTAATGATTGGACCTTGGCACGGAGGACCTCTACTTTTTCCCGGGAGAACGGCACTGCGTGTGCTGAATCCCTGAGAAGCATGGAGGGTCTCGCTTCCACTGTGGCATGTGGCCATCCCTGACTGTGGACAGGACCCAGGGATTTGAAGTGGCTGCCTGCCATTCCAAAAGGAATAGTGACAGCCTGCCGCCTACAGGGACTTCTGGCGCAAGTCAATATACCCCCACAGTCAGCAGTTCTCCGCCTGCTTGTGCGGGGGACACCAAGGGCTCTAGGCAAACATTTAATGGGAAGCTGGGGCGGGCTTCCCTTTGCCCCGAAAAGGCTGCTGTTGCTGCGGTTGCGGCAACGCAGGACCTTTGCCCTTGCCCTTCACCCTCTTGCTCTGTTTGTGCTGAAGTGGAGCAATCCACTTAGCACCCTCCTACACCATAATTTACAACAAACACAAAGGTGAAGTAAATATGTGTATAACATATAGTAAAACGTATGAAACAGTATAGCTGAACAAACGCTTACTTAAAAAGACCGCCAGAAAACTTAAAAGCTTTGGCGTTAAAAAAGCTTACCGTCCTCCATCTTGCCAGCCACGTGGCTAACCGAAAGGGACAGAAAATGTTACAACATTTTAGACAAGTATACTGTAAAAAATGATTCCTACAGCGCCCATGCGTCTAATAAAGAAACCATACATACAGTTTGAGTCTCTGAGGTACTCATCTTTGAACTTGTCTTTTGCTAAGTATGCAAGAACTTCGGAGAACGTCTGAGCACGTCTTCACAGGGGCTCTGTAGGGGTGGTCTCACATGACAAAAACGATGTTTTTTGTTTTGTACATATTTTTATTTCAAAAATATGGTTACAACTGTCGCAAGAATTTAAAGAACATTTAAATGCTTATAAGTACCCCAAGGAGGATCTCTATGAAAAAGAATGATTAACTCTGGTCTCACCCTGTGGATGGAGGCATTGTCAAATCTTTACACAGCATCAAAGGAAAACGTTTTCTATTTTTTTATAGAGCTTCATTATAGAATGAAATATATGTATATTGAAAAAGTCTTTGGTTTTATTACAGTATAAAAGCATTAAAATGACATGAGTATGTATATACCATCAGACTGTTTACATGTATAGATCATTTCTTAATATCTGTCACTTTACAATACTGCATACCTTGCCTGCCCCACTCTCTCCACTGACGATGATGCACTGACCCCGGGGGAGGGAGTCCTGCTGTAGGCTACTGTGAGCTTCCTTGGCAATTTCATAGATGTGTGGGGCTCTTGATTCCTGCAACACCATCAACCATCCAGGACCTCATGACATATATATATGAAGTTGTTCCGCATGCAGCCAATGCAATAATATTAAACTAATCCTTTCAGACATTTTCTCCTCCTTGTTCAAGTTTTCAGTAAACAAGTGACAAACATAATAATGATAACACACAAGTTAACAACTTCAAAAATATTACCTTATACAATTTCTTTAATCCTCTTGTTGTGTCCATTCAAAAAAGCTTCCCTGCAAGCTATGCTGACAGCAAGAGGTGACAATGTACTTGTTCATCAGTCTGGTACAAACGGCATAAACAAGCCAAAGACCGAAAAGAAGAATCTATTATGTTCTTTGAGAGTCGATAAAATCAACCATGCCCATGTGCAAAATATGCAGGTTTTACTAGTGTGCTTATTATTTGATGCAACACACTACAATTTTCCAGCAATGTGATGATGGTCAGTAAATATTTTTACCAAGTCAGCAAACATGACAAGCAGATCCCAATAGACACTTCTTACTAAAAGCATGGGTTGCTGTGGATCCATCTTAGTCCAAAGTGCAGAGCAATCTTAGTGCTAAGGTGATTGTAAGTCCCATACCTAACATAGACTTACGACTACCGTAGCACAAAGGTTGCATTTTACGACAGCACCCAGATGTTCACAGTTGCTGATTGTTGTAATACCTACTTGTTGGTTGGAGTGTCTTGTGCAATATGCCTCCACAGTGTTAAGTGAGTAAAGATCTGGGATGTCCTTAAATGGATTGACAGCCACCACTGTAGATCCAGCCTTGGTGTAGATACAGTCCAGCTTGAACCTCTCCCACAGGCAGTGCAGGACTGGAGGCAGGACAAACAAGACATTTTACAGGTGCTTCAGTCAATGCATACTTAGCACTTAAAGCCAAACTGGAGCTACTCTGTCTCACAGTGACTTTACCACATTATTTTCCCTACTGCCTGGCCCTCTCTGCAATAGTAAAGCCTTTAAGGTTCAGGATCACTTTTCTCTGAGGGGCTCCTTTTCAATATAAATGAGTTTGTTTGTTACAGTCCAAATTATATAGATCCAGGTACTAAATATTAGTCTAAAGTAAAGCCTGCACTGGTTCTGGAGTCAGTCAAATGTCTGCCTTCTGACATGCTGCAATTTCATTTCTCTTCTCTCTCAACAGTTTTGATCTTACATAACTGACACTGACTCTAGATATATTCCTTTGTTAGTACTCTCTTTAGGTGAAGACTTCATGATGCTTTGAGAAATCAATGTGTATAAAATAACACATACTATGATGCAAGTAACTGGCCTTCATAATTTCCATTCAGGACAGTTTCTTGTGTTTGTTTTCAAACAAGTTTTGAGTAAAATATCTGTCCTTAACTCCACAACTCTCCCACACCAACTGAGTACAGTAATCCACAATTATAACAAAGAAAAAGGAAGTCCTCATTAACGTTTGTAATAACTGTAGTTTGATATACATGGTTCATCTATAATGCCTAACAAGTGGCCAGGACAACTTTTTAGCAGTCTGTTTCTTTTGAGAAGAGTGATCATTCAGAGTTTAATGTATATGACTTGATGTACCTGTGGCTTCATTGAGGGGAGCAAGGTCTGACAAGCACTCGCTGCTGGACAGGGGGACACTGGAACAATGGAGGACATCCTCTTGTCCACACACCAACTCCTGCATGACAAACATATAGACACCAATACAACAAATAACATATAGACCAATATTGCCACCACATTTTATCACAAGGGACAGAGAGAGAATTCATTTCATTCAGTGGGTGACTGGGTGTGATGCGAAGAAATGATGTTCGGGCACTGCAACTGTTCCCATAAGTGTCTTCAGCTGCATCAATTTGCTTATCTTTCAAACACAGTGTGTGTAGACATGCTCTTGCATGTCGTGTACCAAGCATTCCTCGTTAAGATCAACACCAGTCAGGGCAAGAAAAGTATAACAAGTTTTGGCATAACACAGCAAGGAAAGTAAACAACTTTGGTATCCTGTCTTTCTGCTACTCTATCTTAACAGGATGCACCAAAATAAATGGCAGTACAAGCAGCTATAGAAACTGTTTGAAACTAATATCAACAGAATATGAGTTCCATAATATTATGTTTTGTAAAAATAAAAATCTAAAAAGACAGTGTAATTGAAAACAAATTACATAAATGTGCACGTACACACTATTAGATGTACCACATAGATATCTTACCTCCCCTGACATAGTCTCTGCAACAAAAACCTTGTTACCATGGCTACTGGTGGCACTTCTCACATCTTTCAGAACAGCAGTTTCCCAACCGTGATGGTTGCTTCTTATGTAAATCTGTTGTCCCTGTTTCAGAAAACAGTTGGAATTAACAATCTAGAACCACATTAAAAGAATGATAGTCCTAGCCTTTTATTCTTTACAGGAATATTATATTCCTCTGTTTTCTATGATAAGTGTCCCTGTGTGCAAGGAAATTGACTATGTGGGCAATAATTTTTTAAATAAAGTGAAGAAACTGACAGCGTACTAAAGACTTTCAATATCAGTTCCTTGATGGTTAAATCCCTTCTTCCCTGCTGTTTTCTGTAAAAAAAACTGTGTAAAGTGCACATGGAAAATATGGACTCTCATATATGTTGGGATATTTACAAGGACTTCAGAGTTGGTGAGGGGTTTCATACAAGGGACATCATCATAAAACCTCATCGAAAAGATCACTCCCCCCACCCCCACCCTCACCAAATTATTTTTTTTATCCAAAAGACATTGTGGGCAACGTGTACATTCACAACTGAGTAATGACGTGGAGGACTGTAAAATGAAAACCGTAGTGCAACAACAATAACAACAGTAACTGACTGCATAAACTTTTGTGAAAGGTGAAAAAATTGGTTTTCAGTAAATATTGAGGACTGAATGAACTCTCATTTCTCAACAGGTCACTTTGTGACTTAACACGCTGGAAATGATGTGGAAATGTCGGACTTACACACTGAATTGAAACTTTGTGTGGGTTTTCAGTTTCGATATTGTCGGGTTTTCTCTTTCGTCTCACTGGTGTACTCTGATCCTGTGAAATAAGAATACAGAAGATAGCAAATGGACAGTAAAGCGGGGCTTAGATCATCGATTTTCTGACCTGCGCTGGGAGCTAGCTTATAAAATAAGGACCAAAGTCACTGAATGACATTCAGAAGTGAAATTGAATGTATGAACGTCGATTCAACATATTTGATATAAGAAACACAACATTTCGGAGCATGTCTTCTTCAGCAAATGAATGTTTGGTTGCAAAGAACACTGATATGAACGCTAATATGAACCAAGATGAGATTGGCCAAACTGATAGAGCGTGGAATAAAATATATTCAAGAGATGAAGAAATGGAACATACACCTGCGTAGATCTATAGGTATATATATCCACGAATGGAGACGTTCTATCAGCTAACGACAGTTACCATGGTCTCTATTCAACATGTAGCAGCGATTCAGCAAGTTGGAAAAATCACGAAACCAGCTTAACTAGGGTGTTGACATTTTCTTTTAATTTGGCCGCCATTATCGGCATCTGAGTAAACGGATTCTTGATTGGATGGTGATTGGCCAATTGATTAATCCCAAAATCTCTACTGTTATTCCATTGGTCAATTTTATTGCGACCATAGGCCCCAGGGAGTGATAGACTGGGACCCTGCCTCTCACCTCCGAGCTAGAAGGGAGAGCAACGACGCTAAGCGGTTGACCCGAAAACCAGTCAACCACAGTCATGGCGTTGAAAGTGTACTATGATTTGCTGTCTCAGCCATCCAGAGCTGTTTATATGTTTGTAAAGTTAAACAAGATACCATTTGAAGATAAACCAGTTGCGTTACGAAAAGGTATGCTACAAACACAAGTTTCTTTGCATGACATTTTGTTCAGCCTAAGTTATTTTGTAATTATGAGATTTTTTTCGACCTATGGAATTTGAACCCATCGACGATTCTAAAGTCTATGACAGGTACTAGGTGATTGGGACTTTCGACTTTTGTCGGTCTTGACCAGACGTGGAGTAGCATATAGGATATTGAAAGAGTTCCGCCCGTACCCCTCTCGTTCCCTGGTGTAATATTCCAACCCTGAAATAAGTTCACTGTTTTTTTTATACCTTTTGAGGCTTTTCTAGTATTTTTTAATGTGTATTTAGGGTCAGGTATGCATGTCAGTTTGTAATTTTGGCTTTTGGTTGGGGTGGGAGTTACGGGCGGATAGTGATGATGCTCCACTTATTCATTCTCTTGAAAGGGATCGAGTGACTTGGTGTTCTAGCAGATCATGAAGAACAATCTGACATCATTGTTGTAATACATGTATAGAAGTAGCTAGATCCAGCCTTACATATTTATAGGGACAGCATGAAAAGTTAAAATCATGAATGAAAACATTTCCAAGAGTTGTTACATCTTTAGTTCATGTCCGATTCAGTTCTCACATTGACATAGCATAACATCATTGCTTGCGGCAGGGTAGTTTGTCTCACAATCCTTAAACCATGTTATTTTTCCTACTACTTAGCTTTCTCTTCATTGCTAAAGCCCTAAATATAGCAAGTCTAGATTTCTCAAGATTCTGAATTTCAGATTTACCAGGGTAGGGGGCGAGGTGGGAAATTTAAGTGGGTCTATATGTCATAACCAAAATCATATACATTCAGAGACTACAGTTTGTTTGACTCAAAAGCAGACCAATGAATTGCAGAGAACCTAGAAAACTAATAAACATATATTTATAATACACAATGAAACACTAATCAAAATCAAAGCATCAGACAAACCCTGTGAGGTTTTTGAAGAATTTGGCCTAAAAATAAAAAAAAGTTGTTTAACAAACTGTCATTAAAATATTGACCATGTTCACTATTTGTTACAAGGGAGGAGTGCAAAGAAACGGACCAGCCAGGTGTGCAAGACAGGATGGAGATGGTACAGCACAGGTTAATGAATCTGTCAGCACTTGTGCATGTGCTTCTCAAACACCTGGCTGTCCCTTTCTCTGGTCCACTTTTGAGCCAAACAGACTGTACGTGTTAGTCTAGTGTCAGGGGTACTAACTACTATGCTGACTGCATGGAACTCTCTTTGGAAGAGTGTTCTCAAACCCAAACTATTGAGCTCCTTTCAGAGTAGTTGACAACACAAGTGTCGTAGAGAGTAAAATGGTGTCTGTTGAAGCAGATAAAGAGGGAGGTCAATATTTTGTTATGAGCTGATATGGATTAGAAGTCTGGGTATATGTGTGCATTGGGCATATGAAGCTAGTTACTCTCCTACCTTCTGTTATGTGTTGCAGGTGAACACTTCACTGAGGAATTTGCAAAGATCAACCCCTTTAATTTGGTGCCAGTTATTGATGATAATGGATTCAAGCTGACTGAGAGGTACAATCTTGTATTTAGTCATATATTTTGATTCATAGGTTAGTTCATCATATGCGATGATTCAGACATAATTCCTATGAATTCATGGTAAAAGAAAATTCATGTCTGATTGAAACTAACACAACTTGTAAGCAAGCGTAGACCAAGGTTAGTGTGAAGTAATGTCTTTCGAAAAAGGTTTAAAGTAAACCTCATTTTCATTATTTTTAATATTTAATCTTGTAAATATCTCTTCCAAATGATAGACGATCTGTATGTTGAAGAAATTTGTTTACTTTGTGTGTCTTTATCAGTGTGGCCATTCTGAAATACCTCTCCTGTAAATACAACTTGCCTGACCACTGGTACCCACGTACTGACCTCCGCGCTCAGGCCAGAGTTGATGAATACTGCAACTGGCAACATGTTAACACCAGGGGCAGCGCTGCCATGCTCTTTCGACACCTTGTGAGTATCACAATTACCTCCCCTTCCTTTATAGCTTTGTTGTAGTAAATGTTATTTGACACATAAAATCTTGGATACATTTTTTTCTGTATTATTGATAGACATTTGATGTTGTTAATATAATAAATTGATTATTCTAAAACTGTTAGGGTTACTTCAACTTCCCATTTGTCCAGTCTTTGCCAGAGGAATTTAGGCACCAGGTATCATCATAGTATATCTTGATATGACATGACATGGCTGAAAGAATTGATGATTGGAAATATATGTCGGTAGAAAGAAATATTAGGGATGATTGATGTGAAAACTGAGTCATCGATGATACTTGAGGTAAATTATATTATTATTCACACAATGCACAAAGTGACATCTTTATTGATGTGCAGTGTTTGTATTATGTTCTGAATGCTCTTTTTGTTGGTAATCCATCTGTACATGTTTCACCACTCATCACTAACGTGAAATTGGTTCTCTTTTTCTTGACTTGATTAAATATTTTACTTCATGTTTTTCTCCAATATCTTTCAATAATTAATTGATATTCAGTTAACGCTTATTGGTCTCAGTGATTTATGTTGATAGCCAGTGCTAGCCACTAGACGCAGGGGATGGTGTAAATTTTAGTGAATTATCTTGTTATATCAGAGCCCATATTATTGGAAGTCGACGTATTTGCTTGATGTGTGTATATGTATCTTCATGTCTTTGTTTCCAGCTGATAATCCCCAAGGCTAAGAATCAGCCAATCGACATGGGTAAGGTAGAAAAATGTCGGGAAAGCGTTCGTACAGTTATTGCTGGTTTGGAGAAATATTACTTGAAATCCCAGCCATTTCTCTGTGGAAATGACATCTCCATAGCGGACATCCTCGGAGCTTGTGAACTTCTCCAGCTGTATGCAGTCCATGAGGAGAACCTTTACGAGAGCAGTCCCGTGGTTAAGGCTTGGATGCAGAGAGTGAGAGAGAGGCTGCAGCCAGCATTTGACGAAGCCAGCAAGATGGTGTATCGGACCCGTGAAGTCACAAAGTCTTCTCTTGGTTCTAATCTGTGAAGGCATAACAAAGAGATGACATTAATCTGAAAGTGTTGTGATTCAACTGAAATGTCAGTAATCAAACGCAAAACTATTGATCAGTCTGTGATTACTGTTATTATTGTCAAAGTGCTTTATCAAAGTATTTTACCAAAAAGGTTTTGGACCAGAATTTTGTTTGTAAAGGTTCGTTCAGAGACTGCAGGGATTGGGAAAGACAGGGGCCATGGGCCGTTTTGAACATTTTAATGAAAAATGGCCCATGAAAATTTGGAAATTTACTATTGATACAATGGCAGTGACCCATTCTGAATTCAGAAAATGGCTAATAATCCTGAAAATGGCACATTGTCAAAATTCTCTATCCCAAATCCCTGAGACTGGAATATTTTACACTGTGTAAGTCAAGTAAGATAGGCTCGGAGTGCTCATAAACTGAGGTCTTGTGTCAGGCGTCGACATTTTTTTTGAATGCCACTTGCCACAGGGAGAATGACTTGAAGAAACTATCTTGTCCTGACTAATTTTCCACTAGCCCTCACTTTTATGACATAGTCATGAAGATATAATAGTGAAAGAATAAATTAACATGGTATTTGATGTTAATGTTTAGTGGACTATTTATTGAGAAGTCATACGTAGCAAAGAAAGGTAACTCAACCTTTTTATCATTGTGAAATTTAATAGTTACATTATGAGCAGATATGAAACAAAGTCCAAGTGTATTTGCAGTTTGAAACTGTGAGCAGAAAACTTGTAGAAAACATGAAAGTAAGATACTATTATTTGATTGCCCGAAATGAAAACTGAGTTGTCCAGGACATCGGGCAAGGGGATTTTATAAACCCTGTGTGTGCATTCTTTTACTGTTTTATGGAAGTATCTGATTTTTGAAAGTCAGGAATAAGGAAGAGTTCTAAAATTTAAATTTGATGTTGATATTGTTGCTGAGCACAAAAGACCAGTTCAAACTGCAGATGACCCAGGTCTGTTCACACAGAGGAGTTTTGAGTAACAGATTTCAGTGATACATTTAAAGTATTATGAAGAAGTGGTTGTCATATTATTGTCACAAGGCTAATTCACCTGGCTTTCATGTAATTAAGTGTTTGTGTGCAAGATGAAAGTAGACCAGATATAGTGCTGTTTGAGCTAACCAGAGTTGGATGTAGTCAAGACAATTATCTGTATATGCAGGAATGTGCATGGATCCATCCGGTTTCAAGTTGAAGGAACTCTCAATATTAACACTTTAGGATGAAAATCTATGACCATTTTATTGCCAGGCTGTTGATGGGCTTTAAGCCTTTATGGCTGTGTCTGGCAGTGTTCATGCTACTCTTTTCAACAAAAACACTTAGTATGATTACAGGTGTTGATTTTGTTTATTAATGAACCGTTCAGTATAAATGTACCAATTTTTTAAAATGTGTTGATCATATATATGTTTTAATTTTAAGCATAAGAGCAATGTTTTCAAACATTTTATGTGACTGCTTAAAAATGTCATAAAAAGAAATTGCTGCATAATGCTCATACAGTGACAATATCTATGAACAGTGACGTTTGAGTGAACAGTTTTGTCATAACTGACAAAACCCATTTGGAGTGGGAAAAATACCATGATGGAATCATGTCAATCAGACCATATATTTCAAATGAGAGCGGGAAGTTTGGAGGGTCCCAGTCTGCAGGTGCATGGTATTTTAAGGTACGGTAGAGCACCACATGTCACTTGTGGGTGTTACTGTTTTTGGAGCCCATTTTTGATGCGCTGATAAAAGCTGGGTAAAAGTCAAGTCATTAACTCAGTTATGGATATACCTGCGTGTTTTCAACCAACAATCATTAAGATGTCTCTCCTCAATGTCATCGACATGTGACAAGTCGGTCACCACCTGTATGAGATACAAAGTGGACCCAGAAGAGGGGTGTTTGATCCTGTATTTAGATGTTTGCATCAACAACATATGGTTCAGTAATGAGCAACAATTTTTTCTCAAATGCTAAGATGAAAGGCAGCTTGTCTACTGACGGCTAGACAGTTTGTTTGCCATGTTAAGAGATTTGATGCTGTAAGTCTCGTATTGTGAGCCATATCCAAAACACAGACATCTACTTATGACAGTTCAGGGAAGTCTGAGAGCAAATTGGTACCTGGAGCCTTTCTGTATCATCACTTTCCTCGAATAAGAACCGACTAAGGGAGTGGTTTCAACATGACAGTCCTACACCACACACAACTGTGTTTTGACCCCTTCAAAATGTAATATCAATACTTATAATATCTCAGGATATAAACCTGATAGACCATCTGTGGGATCCATCTGGCAACCAGCCAACGTGTTGTAGAAGCAGCATTAAAAAGGGCTCATATTGCACCAGCCACATGCATGTCAAGTAAGGACTGGCATTCACTAATGTATTGTAGATGTAAATTGTGCATAAGTGTGAGTTCGGATGCATGGAGGAAACCTTATTTTGCACATGCTGAAATCCTGGCCACGCTCAGCAGGCCATCACACCATACTCATCAGGCCACACTCATCAGGCCAAACTCATCAGTCCACACTCATCAGGCCATACTCATCAGTCCACACTCATCAGGCCATACTCATCAGTCCACACTCATCAGGCCATACTCATCAGTCCACACTCATCAGGCCACACACATCAGGCCATACTCATCAGTCCACACTCATCAGCCCACACTCATCATGCCACACGCATGGAGATCCAGGTTGGAATTGGTCAACCCATTTTGTATGAGATGACAAACATGATTGGTTGGTCAGGCATGGTGGCATCACTAGCACATCATCATAGCCCAGTTACACAGATTCTGTGCAGACCAGCGCCACATAGCTCTACACAGTATCTCAAAGCTACAGGTCGAATGTTCTTGTGCTGCGATGGTACCAAGCATATTGGGATACACATGTAATAAACACATCATTTGTCATAATTTGGTCTCGCCTAAGTGTCTTCTAAACCTACACTGGCATCACTACATCTCACCCAGTGTCTTCTGAACCTAAACTGTCATCACTAGATCTCACACAGTGTCGGAATATAAACAGTCAGCACACCCAGTATCTGAATATAAAATGTCCTCATTTGGTCTCGCCCGGTGTCTTCTGAACCTAAACAGTCATGACTGAATCTCACCCAATGTCTGAACCAAAACTGTCATCACTACACCTCACCCAGTGTCTGAACCTAAGCTGTCATCACAAGGTCTCACACAGTATCTGAACGTAAACAGTCATCACCAAGTATCACCCAGTGTCTTCTGAACCTAAACTGTCATCACCAGATCTCTCACAGTGTCTTCTGAACCTATACTGTCATCACTACATCTCACCCAGTGTCTTCTGAACCTAAACTGTCATCACTACATCTCACCCAGTGTCTGAAGCTAAGCTGTCATCACAAGGTCTCACACAGTGTCTGAACGTAAACAGTCATCACCAAGTCTCACCCAGCGTCTTCTGAACCGAAACTGTCATCACTACATCTCACCTAGTGTCTGAACCTAAGCTGTCAACACAATGTCTCACCCAGTGTCTGAACCTAAACTGTCATCACAAGGTCTCCCCCAATGTCTGAACGTAAACTGTCATCACTAGATCTTAGTGTCTGAACGTAAACTGTCATCACTAGATCTCACCCAGTGTCTGAATGTAAAATGTCGCCATTTGGTCTCGCCCTGTGTCTTCTGAGCCTAAACCGTCATCACTAGACCTCACCCAGGGTCTGAACCTAAACTGTCATCACTAGATCTCCCCCAGTGTCTGGACCGAAGCTGTCATCACAGGGTCTCACCCACTGAATATATTTCGAAATCCAACCTCTACATTGTATCAGATGTCCTCAGTAATTTCCTCAAACCTTTAGTAATATGTGGGTGAAGGGGTAGTTCTGTGGTTAAAGCGCTTGATTTCAGTTTAGAAGTTCAAGGTTTGATTCACCACATGAATGCAATATGTAATGTCCACTTCAGAACACACCAATGGATGTCTGTCCTGGCACATTTCGAATACAACAATTAAAATACGTGCACAGGCGGGCGGAGACGGCTAACTCACGTGACAGACAGCCCGTGGCATTAATAATTAGACAAGCAGCTTTAGTGACATGAGATAAATGCATGTACATGGTTGTCCAGAGCTCTTATGTTGACTTACTAACATCGTGATAAAGTTACAGATAGTCATCCATGCAGTTACTTGACCACAAAATAAATGTCACCGGACCGTTGATTTAAAAGTGTTTTAGAATTTAACAAGTCGAAGAGCGTAGTATATTTACCAAAATGAAAATTCGGGCAAGTGGCTTCGGATATTTACTGGCCCCACTTGATTTTTACTAGCCACGGGTAAGCGCCTAGTGATTATTTCGCACACTACATCTTACTTGTCACACGACCTTTACTACACCAAGATTAAAATAACCATGCTTCCAGTGCAAATTCCTGTCCTGATACTGTTAGTCGTTCTGTGGCTGGGATGCGGCCCATGCAACATATCTCGCTAAACAATGTCAAAGGGGTACTTGTTTTTGCAACACAAAGTCAACATCCAAACCGTTCGTAAAATGAGTGCTTGATGGATTCCCGTAGAGGCAACTATGTCCTATCTACTGACGTCAAGGTTTCCAGCAGTGATCTGTGTTTCAGTCAACGTCATTTAATGTTAGGCTGAGCTTCCAGCATGGCATACGTAGAATCAATACTAAGTAGAAACAACGATGTATGGTCACTCATGCTACCTAAAATTGTTCGTCACCTGCTCAAGATAACTGCCTCTGGGAAACTGGAATAAAAACGGGATTGATTAATGATTTCGAAACGGGAAATTGTTTCAAATCGGGAAAATGCTTCATGCATTGATAGTGAAAATGTTTCTGGTGCACCTCATGGAGCAGTTGGTGTCATATTCATCCTGTTTGCTATTTTCATTCCAATAACGTTAACAATTTGTTTCTTGTTCAATCAATCAATCTTTATTTAATACTCAAAGGCCACAGGCCTACAGTACTAATCAAAATTTACATTTACATCAATCATCTTGTTAAACGTCGCGCAGAGCAATATTCCAGCTGAAAGATGGCGTCTGTAAATATTCGAGTCCAGAAGAGACAATCCAGTGATCAGCACTAGCTTTTGGGATACGATTTCATGCATCTGTAATGTCAGCGAGCCTGACCATCCGCCCCCGTTAAGCATGGGTTGCTGATGACCAAAAGGTTCAAACTGGGAATCTTCACAGGCCAAGTGTTAACAAGGCAGCTCCCTTAGTGTCCTAGAGCTGTTCATCGGTGGTTCAATCACGAGTTGTTCGCGTCATACTTCACGACGCGAAAATGAGGTGCTTGTTGTTATCGTGCCTGATGAGGGGATACAACGAAGACAGATCGGCTGAGACAGTAAAGTGTCTGAGTACGGTGTCCGTTTCTCAGTATGGTATCTCGGCGGGATAGTACTCTAGTGTCGACATTAGTTCATACTGAAGGTGTATGACAAATACAGGCAATCGCCACTTGTGAAGATCCACGCTTGTCCAAAGAGGCAACCAACGGGGTGGGGTGGTCATCTTGCTGATTTGGTTGGCACGTGGCATCGCATCCCATAATGTCAAACTCGTGGCTAATCATGTCAAGCACTGGATTGTCTGGTCCAGACTCGATTTTTTGCAGACCGCCGCCATGCAGCTGGAATATTGCTGAATGTGGAGAATCGAGAATATCAAACACAAGAGGTATATGCACCCATGTCGCTGTAAACGTACACCCTTTCCATCTTTTCTTGGAGTGGTCGGGGTAGCCTCATGGATCATGTGTCCGCTCGTCAGGCTGAAGACCCGAGTTCGATTCGCCTCATGGGTACTACATGTGAAACTCATTTCTAGTGTCCTCAGCCGTAATGTTGCACAAATATTGCCCAAAGCGGCGTAAGACCTCGCTTAGTCCACAGCTCCCCTTTAAAACAAGTGAGCACGCTCCTTACTTCCCTATCTCCCATCTTCCTCAAGACAAACACTGGTTAATGAGACCACGAGAACCTACATCTACACGCAGCACGGTAATCATCTATTTGATTCACTGACTTTTTCCAATTTCTTTTCATTAAATTAAGTAATTGGTAATTAGGACAAAGCATTTCACGACTGTATTGATTTGATGTGTCCAATCCAAATGGATCACACTCGCTCAGAACAAGGCGATTTATACCTGCGTGAAGCCCAGATAATTCCAGAAGCATCCTGTGTTGCCATGGAAACGAAACAAATCGAGAAGAAATAGATTCCCTGTGTTGTGACTGATACTGCAGGTCAAACTTGTGTGATGCTTGTTAGCATTGCGTGTTACCTGTAGTGTGGCCATATAGTAAAGGAAGATAACTGGTGTAGGAACATTGATGCTTTGGCAGCGTTCATGCCGAGATGAATCTGGACTGTTGATGGCCGAGAAGAGATTAAGTCGTATCAGGTGGTCAGGTAGTGGAGTAGTCCAAGATCCAGCACATGCCATACCAACTTCCACTGTTGACATATCGCGTCTCTTTGTAGGTATATTCAGGACGATAAGACAATGATAGCGTTTACGTCAATGGCGTTGAAAATATGTCAGTGCAGGACGGTCATGAACGTTCACGACGATGTATATCTATAACGATGTTAGTGTGAACGTCGACAACGGTGATTGCGCGCCCATGGCGATGATAGTGTGAACATCCATGACCGAGTGTGTACGTCCATCAGGGTTGTTAGTGTGAACGTCGATGACTGTGATTGTGGGTACGTCCAAGGCGATGATAGAGTGAACGTCCATGACGGCGTACATACATCTATGAAGGTCTTAGTGTGAACATAGACGACGATGAATGGTTGCACGTTCATGACGATGATAGTGTGAACATCCATGTCTACGGTACACGTTACCGTCTGCGGCGATGTTGGTGTTAACGTGGTGTTGGTGCCTTCGACTGTGTTAGTCTGAACGTCTATGATGTGTTTACGTGAACGTCCATGACGGCGTATGGGGGTACGCCCATGATAGTGATGTTCCAATTGATGTCGTATACGTCCATGACGGGTATGGGTACGCCCATGATAGTGATGTTCTAAATGATGTCGTATACGTCCATGACGGGTATGGGTACGCCCATGATAGTGATGTTCCAATTGATGTCGTATACGTCCATGACGGGTATGGGTACGCCCATGATAGTGATGTTCTAAATGATGTCGTATACGTCCATGACGGGTATGGGTACGCCCATGATAGTGATGTTCTAAATGATGTCGTATACGTCCATGACGGGTATGGGTACGCCCATGATAGTGATGTTCCAACTGATGTCGTATACGTCCATGACGGGTATGGGTACGCCCATGATAGTGATGTTCCAATTGATGTCGTATACGTCCATGACGGGTATGGGTACGCCCATGATAGTGATGTTCCAATTGATGTCGTATACGTCCATGACGGGTATGGGTACGCCCATGATAGTGATGTTCTAAATGATGTCGTATACGTCCATGACGGGTATGGGTACGTCCATGATAGTGATGTTCCAATTGATGTCGTATACGTCCATGACGGGTATGGGTACGCCCATGATAGTGATGTTCTAAATGATGTCGTATACGTCCATGACGGGTATGGGTACGCCCATGATAGTGATGTTCTAAATGATGTCGTATACGTCCATGACGGGTATGGGTACGCCCATGATAGTGATGTTCCAATTGATGTCGTATACGTCCATGACGGGTATGGGTACGCCCATGATAGTGATGTTCTAAATGATGTCGTATACGTCCATGACGGGTATGGGTACGCCCATGATAGTGATGTTCTAAATGATGTCGTATACGTCCATGACGGGTATGGGTACGCCCATGATAGTGATGTTCTAAATGATGTCGTATACGTCCATGACGGGTATGGGTACGCCCATGATAGTGATGTTCTAAATGATGTCGTATACGTCCATGACGGGTATGGGTACGCCCACGATAGTGATGTTCTAAATGATGTCGTATACGTCCATGACGGCGTATGGGTACGCCCATGATAGTGATGTTCTAAATGATGTCGTATACGTCCATGACGGGTATGGGTACGCCCATGATAGTGATGTTCCAATTGATGTCGTATACGTCCATGACGGCGTATGGGTACGCCCATGATAGTGACGTTCTAAATGATGTCGTATACGTCCATGACGGGTATGGGTACACCCACGATAGTGATGTTCTAAATGATGTCGTATACGTCCATGACGGGTATGGGTACGCCCACGATAGTGATGTTCTAAATGATGTCGTATACGTCCATGACGGCGTATGGGTACGCCCATGATAGTGATGTTCTAAATGATGTCGTATACGTCCATGACGGGTATGGGTACGCCCATGATAGTGATGTTCTAAATGATGTCGTATACGTCCATGACGGGTATGGGTACGCCCATGATAGTGATGTTCCAATTGATGTCGTATACGTCCATGACGGGTATGGGTACGCCCATGATAGTGATGTTCTAAATGATGTCGTATACGTCCATGACGGGTATGGGTACGCCCATGATAGTGATGTTCTAAATGATGTCGTATACGTCTATGACGGGTATGGGTACGCCCACGATAGTGATGTTCTAAATGATGTCGTATACGTCCATGACGGGTATGGGTACGCCCATGATAGTGATGTTCTAAATGATGTCGTATACGTCCATGACGGCGTATGGGTACGCCCATGATAGTGATGTTCCAATTGATGTCGTATACGTCCATGACGGGTATGGGTACGCCCACGATAGTGATGTTCTAAATGATGTCGTATACGTCTATGACGGGTATGGGTACGCCCATGATAGTGATGTTCTAAATGATGTCGTATACGTCCATGACGGCGTATGGGTACGCCCATGATAGTGATGTTCTAAATGATGTCGTATACGTCCATGACGGGTATGGGTACGCCCACGATAGTGATGTTCTAAATGATGTCGTATACGTCTATGACGGCGTATGGGTACGCCCACGATAGTGATGTTCTAAATGATGTCCTATACGTCCATGACGGGTATGAGTACGCCCACGATAGTGATGTTCTAAATGATGTCGTACACGTCCATGACGGGTATGGGTACGCCCATGATAGTGATGTTCTAAATGATGTCGTATACGTCCATGACGGGTATGGGTACGCCCATGATAGTGATGTTCTAAATGATGTCGTATACGTCCATGACGGCGTATGGGTACGCCCATGATAGTGATGTTCTAAATGATGTCGTATACGTCCATGACGGCGTATGGGTACGCCCATGATAGTGATGTTCTAAATGATGTCGTATACGTCCATGACGGGTATGGGTACGCCCATGATAGTGATGTTCTAAATGATGTCGTATACGTCCATGACGGCGTATGGGTACGCCCATGATAGTGATGTTCTAAATGATGTCGTATACGTCCATGACGGCGTATGGGTACGCCCATGATAGTGATGTTCCAATTGATGTCGTATACGTCCATGACGGCGTATGGGTACGCCCACGATAGTGATGTTCTAAATGATGTCGTATACGTCCATGACGGCGTATGGGCACGCCCACGATAGTGATGTTCTAAATGATGTCGTATACGTCCATGACGGGTATGGGTACGCCCATGATAGTGATGTTCTAATTGATGTCGTATACGTCCATGACGGCGTATGGGTACGCCCATGATAGTGATGTTCTAAATGATGTCGTATACGTCCATGACGGGTATGGGTACGCCCACGATAGTGATGTTCTAAATGATGTCGTATACGTCCATGACGGGTATGGGTACGCCCATGATAGTGATGTTCCAATTGATGTCGTATACGTCCATGACGGCGTATGGGTACGCCCATGATAGTGATGTTCCAATTGATGTCGTATACGTCCATGACGGCGTATGGGTACGCCCACGATAGTGATGTTCTAAATGATGTCGTAGACGTCCATGACGTTGATGCATGCATCATGACAGTTAAAGTATAGTTTAAGATTTACCAGTTATTCCTTTAACTTAATATATTTTTTAAAATACAGTTTAATTAATTATTAATTTAAAACAATTACTATAATTCGGGAATACCAAAGGCTTTTGCAACTAGTGATATTGTTTATATCTCTTGAAGATATTTGCAGTAAAAAGTCGATTCCACTTTCGTCTAAATCCTAATTATGTTATTTCGTTATTTATTTATAGTTCTCGTCATTTTACAAGAAGCTCCTAATCTGTTTCATTACAATCCTGGTTTAGCTAATACATAACCAGTTTGATCTATGATATTCATAACAGTCGGTTGCTAGTAAAGCGTGTCAACACTTCTTGCATAGGAATGCAGCTATATACAACAGATAATTTCGCTAATAGACATAGCAGCTTGCAGGTTATAAGTAGTACCACTGTATATCGCGTCAGTGCTGTGACCATCCCGCTCGCGCACCTGTCCACACCACGTGACAAGACTGCGACACACAATTCCATCTCATGGCTGCAGGCCCGGCAGGAAGGATGAACGCTAAAGGTCTGCCTGGATTAGAAGGTAACGTTCATACTGACATTTGTTTAGCACGACCAAGGTAGTCATAGGTAGACGTCTGTTTTAAGAAGTGGAAGTTTTGAAATCAACAGTACCATGTCTTATCTCATCAATAGGCGATGTGTCGCGACAGTTGCGGTATCCAATCCCTTCAAAACCTGACTTGTCCCTAGGATTGGATACCGTTTTATGAAAAACAAATGATCGGATCCGAAAACAAATCGCATTTATCAAACTATTATTATATTCATGGAGAATTGTGTAGTTTTTTTTTGTTGTTTCTGTCTTGTTGTTTTGTTCGGCGAAACCGTGGACATTGTAATGAACATGAAACTCCCCGTGTTCGTGGAACTCTGTCACATAAGATTAGACTGATTGTTTTACTGAAGAATCAGTACAACAACTGCTTTGAACGGCTGATGAGAAACGACGCTCATTTCAATGGGTGATGATGCTGATCCCGTTATAGAAACAATGTCTAGGGGGTCGTGGTTCTGTGGATGCTTAATACACACCAGCTTTTTATCGTTTACGCCGAAGGCAATAGTTGGCCAGGAGTTGTAGCAAAATAGAATTAAATATTTCCAACTCAATGTGTAATGAATCTAATGTTGCTGCTTGCTAAGATGACTTGTACTCCTCTGATAACGGGAATGTTGTAGCGGAAGAGGCTGAATATTTACAGTATTGCATTGACTACATTGTTACATTCAGTGCTACACGTTTCAAAATTACAATTTTACTCAGGACTTTTTTCCAACTGCATTCTACATGG
Organism: Haliotis asinina; assembly: GCF_037392515.1. Lineage (NCBI taxonomy): Eukaryota > Metazoa > Mollusca > Gastropoda > Lepetellida > Haliotidae > Haliotis > Haliotis asinina. The sequence goes on from NC_090280.1 coordinate 100,290,588, forward strand.
GATGTTTGGGATATTTGGTGGAGACATTTCTACCAATCCAAGCCATCCATCTATTGTTGAGTAGAACTGTTATGCATTCTTCCTCTACGTGTGATTTCCAAAATGTGACCCGATTGTCACGGTGATCCTTCGTCTTTGTGTTGTTTGTTTGTTGTTTAACGCTGCACTCAGCAATATTCCATGGTGGCGGTCTGTACATAATCGAGTCTGAACAATCCAGTAATCAGCAACATGGACTTCGATCTACACAAATGGATACGATGACATGTGCCAACCAAGTCAGCGAGCCAGAACATCCGATCCTGTCAGTCGTTTCTTTCTCATCGGACTGCTGATGACCAATCCCATCCAAGATCAGTACGGGTGGAACCTGTTTCTGAATGGCCGATGATAATCACGAATAGCGTGTGGACCTTAAAGTATGTGTGATTAGCTCCCGAAAGTTATGGTCACCAGTCGATGATAGAAATATATTTACCGTATTCGAATCCCGTTGCTAATGGTAGAAAGGGGTGGTCGTCTCGCCGAAGGCCCCAGAGAAGGCACACCTGCGTGCCTTGAACGTACCAGAACCAAGTGATTGTAGGTTCCAATTCTTACCTTATTATCATACTTGGTTATCGTTCTTACCATTCAAGCTGCTGTGCCTGCAACCGAGTGAGCGAGTTCAATTTTACGGCGCTGTCATCAATATTCCAGAAGGGGACACGAGAAAGGGTTTTTTTATACATTGTACCCATGTGGGGTATAACTGGAACCACTATCAGTTTCTTAGGATTCGGGGACAATGGGGTATCACAGTGATCAAAGCGTTCGCTCCTCACTCCGAAGACCCTCACATGGGTACAATGTGTGAAACCAATTTCAAATGTACCCCCCTGGAATGTTGCTGAAAGAGGCGTTAAGCTAAACTCACTCAGGTTCCGCGTGGTAAAGGAGGTATTAGGTGTCGAACACCTGCAACAATTTTGACTTTCCATATTAAGCAGTCATGTTGTGAACTACAGATATATTGTCAAAACGGCATCATCAAAACTCACATACTGTACTGCCATCTGCTGATACATGAGGCGTGTGGCTCAAAATCCAATCATATAGCTGCCATTGTTAGTATGAGAATGTTCATGACATGTCACGAGTCGCTTCTTCATGTAGATCGCTATGAATGATGGGACAGCTGTTAATACAGACATCCTCTGCAAATGGTGAAGTTCACAGCGTCATATCTCTGAAGTGTCAAATAGGATAAATCCACCGTTAGTGCCACCAATATCACTCAGAACGTGTTTTCTGTAATGCTATCGATATTGTAGTATTAGTCATAACACCACTGTGACGATACTACGAAATGTGAAAGTGTTACATGCATTCCATCTGGATCATTATTTTGTGTTTGAATACTTAGTATAATATTAGCAGTGTAGAGACTTCAAATGTGTTTAGCTGCTTTCTAATTTCTAATTTCTAATTTCTCCAGGGTGGCTAGGTATGCGTAGGCCAGTGGTTAAAGCATTCGCTTGCCACGCCCAAGAGTTAGTGAATGAGTTTAGTTTTATGCCGTTTTAAGCAACCTTCCAAGAATATGTGGGAAATCCAACCAGGGTCTTCGAAGTGATGAGAGAAAGCTTTAATCACAAGGCTACCGCCAGTCAAACCAAACACCAGAGTTAGATTCCTCACATGGGTACAATGTGTGAAACCCCTTTTCTGGTATATCTGAAATATTGCTAAAAGCGGCATGAAACGAAACTAACTCACTCACTCATATTTCCAAATGAAAGTTCTTGAGAACATTAATCTGTGGTATTGAGAGGACACGCCCAGGCACTAACGTCATTACTTGCTGAAATCCATACACAATTACTACATAAGACGCTGCAAATTGCCATCCAATGTTCGTCATATAAACTTGACAGTTGCTCATCAGTGAAGTCCTCAAGGCAATTAGCATCATCTTCCATACAGCGGCTGACGACCTTAGCCTCCATGTCCCCACTACCGTCTATAAGCATCGATTCCAGATTCACATATATCACACTGGGACGTATACATGTTGTGACATGATAAAACATCGGGCGGATCATGATAAATTGTTATGAGATAAAGTAATCATTTTGAATGTAATTATTTGCCGAGTATATATTACCTTGTCTGGGGGGATAACAATGTCTTTCCTGTCAGGAAACACGACGTCGAACTGATACATACATGCACCTAGTTTACAATCAAGAAAGAAAGTCTCCGATCAGACATGATCCTTCGAAATTTTCACACGCCTGGCTGTGGGATGGTCAAGTGGTTAAAGCATCCGCTCGTCACGCTGGAGATCCGGGTTCGATTTCCCACATGCGTACAATATGTGAAGCCCATTTCCGGTGTCGCCATTGTAGTATTGCTGGTATATTGCTAAAACCATGCTCACTCTCTCTCAGGACCGACACTATTTGCAAGTACTTAAGTTACCTTAGATGTTCTGTAAACTTAACAGGCCTCTCTGCTGAAATGTAAATCCACTGCAGTATATCTGTATGTATGTCTCCCTACACTACCCTGTCTATCACGTGCTTAATAATGGTCTTCGAATCTACATCGAAACGTCGCTCCCCAATGTAAGTTGTTTATATTAATTTTACTTAGTACTACTACTATGTGTGTGTGTGTGTGTGTGTGTGTGTGTGTGTGTGTGTGTGTGTGTGTGTGTGTGTGTGTGTGTGTGCATATTCAGCTAGCAATATTACTACGGTGTGTTTAAAGGTGTTCTTTAAAGGCATTACCTTACATTGTACCACTAAGTAACCATAATGGTAAAGGGACAGTAACTCGATCCCATAATGTCCCATAACTTAGGGTTATTGTTCGCTTTGTCGTACGGGGACCCGTATTACCAGGAAACGGGTCCTTGGACTACACTTTTGAAAAAAATGTATGATCAAACATTTTTCGGTATTGTGCTTTCAGTGTTATTCCGGGAACAGACGCGACTGTCGAAAAAGCTGAGCGCTGGTGAGTTGACGGCTATCAGACGCTATATAGAACAGAGAGTGGCATTTGAGAACCAGAGTCTTCTGTTCAAGCTCCGCCACCTCAAGTCCACCCAGGAGCTCAGTGAGAGTGAGTATCAGCGATCCCTAACTACCCTGCAGCGAGAATTAGAAAAAGAAAAATGGATTGCTCAAGAGTTTCAACGAGAGTTTGAAAGTCTCGCGAGAGTTCTTCAACAACGTGATGAAAGATATCGCCTGAAGAATGACACTTTGATTTCTGATTTGAAAAAGGCGAGACAAACGTTGTCTGGCATGGATGACATGAAAGAAAGGATGACTAAAGAAATGAAACAAAAAAACTGTGTTATCGAAGAACAAGAACTGAAACTGAATCAGCTGAGGGACAGTAACCGGAAACGCTATGAGATAGTGGAACAGAAGTATTTTGAAGAGAGGGATAAAATGAAGAAAGAAATATTGAAATTGAAATATATGTTGGATGAGAAGAGCAAAGAAATAACAAATCTGAAAATAGAATTGTATGAACGGAAGTTAGTGGAGAAAAACGTGAGGTTCAAGGACATTTATTGCGAAGCTGGCACATGTAAAGCACGGGCTGACCTTGACCAGTGCCGGGCTCAACTCGTCCAGAAATGTACAGAAATAACGTCCTTGAACTTCCAGATCGAACAAGGCAAGCAGAAGATTCGCGAGCAAGCCAAGCTGATGGACTATCTGTCGCCGGTGTTGAGGCAGCGAGACGACGCCAGGTACAACATCGGCTCCAGCACACGGCAAAAGAAGCTGTCTGCTTATTCTTTGCCCAGTGAAAGGAAATCAGGCTCTAGGATTTGACAACATGTACAGTCATCAGAGTGGGGACATTACTGTCTGGAATTTTACAGACAGATGGGACCACACATTCTGCCTTCTGTGTGTGAACATTGGTGTCTAAGACTGATAGACTGGTGGAACAACAGGTAACCTCCTCGATGTGAGAACGTTAATGTCTAGGATTTGACAGAGAGATGGAACAACATGTAGCAGGTGTGAGAACGTTAATGTCTAGGATTCTGCAGAGGGATGGAACAACACGTAACATTTGACAGAGAGATGGGACAACGTGTAACCTCCTCGGTGTGAGAACGTCTAGGATTTGACACAGACGGAAAAAACATGAACCATCTTCAGTATGTGGACACTGGTGTCCCAGATTTGACAGAGGAATGGTATGACATGTTATTTCCTCAGTGTATTGACACTAATGTCTAAGGTTTGACAGAGAGATGGAACAACGTGTAACTGGTGTGAGAACGTTAATGTCTAGGATTTGACAGAGAGATGTGACAACATGTAGCAGGTGTGAGAACGTTAATGTCTAGGATTTGACAGAGAGATGTGACAACATGTACCCTCTTCAGTGTGGGGACATTGATGTTACAGAAGGCATACAAAGATGATGTTACCGCTCAGCTACGACAGTTGTTACGGCAAACTCATAATGGTGATGTAGCTTGGAGAGATGAGGTCATGCAATTATCACTGACATACAGAGGTGATCAACATATACATCTTTACCGACGACTCGCAAAGTTCATGTTACACGAGATTTCCTGATGTGATCACTCAAGAGGTGTTTACTCGTGGTCGCAGTGGTGATGCTCATTGCACTCACTCACAGGCATTGTGCTTCCGATCATTTACAGAGGTGGTGCTTCGGCAGGCGCAACAGACCCAGGGAACCAGGCTGGTGCTTCTGATGAGATACAGAGGTGGTGTTTCGGCAGGCGCAACAGACCCAGGGAACCAGGCTGGTGCTTCCTATGAGAAACAGAGGTGGTGTTTCGGCAGGCGCAACAGACCCAGGGAACCAGGCTGGTGCTTCTGATGAGATACAGAGGTGGTGTTTCGGCAGGCGCAACAGACCCAGGGAACCAGGCTGGTGCTTCCGATGAGAAACAGAGGTGGTGTTTCGCCAGGCGCAACAGACCCAGGGAACCAGGCTGGTGCTTCTGATGAGATACAGAGGTGGTGTTTCGGCAGGCGCAACAGACCCAGGGAACCAGGCTGGTGCTTCCGATGAGAAACAGAGGTGGTGTTTCGGCAGGCGCAACAGACACAGGGAACCAGGCTGGTGCTTCCGATGAGAAACAGAAGTGGTGTTTCGCCAGGCGCAACAGACCCAGGGAACCAGGCTGGTGCTTCCGATGAGAAACAGAGGTGGTGTTTCGCCAGGCGCAACAGACACAGGGAAATCAGTCTTGTGCTTCCGATGAGAAACAGAGGTGTTGTTTTTGGGTAGATTGTGTCAGGTAGATATGCCAATCTTTCCCATGTGAACATATGTATGAAATGTTGAGAAGACCATTGTCACATTTTTGCCTTACACAAAACAAGCGGAAAGTGCCAAAATTGACCAAAATTGACCAAAGCACTTTGACATCTTGGACAGTTGTCGCATTGTCGACCTTTGAATGTTATTTTCGTATTCTGCTAAAAGGACGGAAATGCGACAAGATGACCATGGCCCATCTAGCATACCATACATATGCCTAACTCTTGTAGGTGCATCTTTAGCAGAAGCAAATAATTAGGTATAGTGATTAAAGGACTTCTGAATTTTCACTTCAGCTCATTTCTTCATCCAACCTGTTTCAAAATATATTGTGGATTAGATTGTGTCGTGATTACTGATTTGAATACACCTATATGTGATCATAACTGTCATGCATTCTGGTATCTTCGACCCTGAATATGACAGTAATCTGCAGACGATATCCTTGCACAGAAGCGGACACGATTGGTACGTTTCGGCTACTCACCTACATTCGTGATACTGATAAACCAGATTATATTTCATTCATTTACATCTGAAAAGACAGGTCTCACCAGTCGTGTGGCCAGATTATTACTTAATTAAAATGAAACACTGAGGCCGAATTTCATCCACATCGCATTGTCTCTCCTCGTAAACGTCACATTGTCACTTCCTTATTACTCAACCAGGTCATACTGTTACGTCCTTGTTACTCGACTAGATCACACTTTTTGGCACGACCAGGTTAGACATTTTTTGCGCGACCGGGTTACATGATACTTCCTTGTTTTTAAATCTGCCCAGCTAGGTCACATTATTACTTCACTGTTACTCAGCTAGGCCACATTATCACTTCCCTGTTACTCAGCTAGGTCACATTATCACTTCCCTGTTACTCAGCTAGGTCACATTATCACTTCACTGTTACTCAGCTAGGCCACATTATCATTTCACTGTTACTCAGCTAGGTCACGTGATCTCTTCACTGTTACTCAGCTAGGTCACATTATCACTTCACTGTTACTCAGCTAGGTCACATAGTCACTTCCTTGTTACTCAGCTAGGTCACATTATCACTTCCTTGTTACTCAGCTAAGTCACATTATCACTTCACTGTTACTCAGCTAGGCCACATTATCACCTCACTGTTACTCAGCTAGGTCACATGATCTCTTCCCTGTTACTCAGCTAGGTCACATTATCACTTCCTTGTTACTCAGCTAGGTCACACTGTCACTTCCTTGTTACTCAGGTAGGTCACATGATCTCTTCCCTGTTACTCAGCTAGGCCACATTCTCACTTGACTCTTACTCAGCAAGGTCACATTCTCACTTTCCGCTTACTCAGCTAGGTCACATTGTCACTTCCTTGTTACTCAGCTAGGTCACATTATCACTTCACTGTTACTCAGCTAGGTCACATTGTCAGTTCCCTGTTACTCAACGAAGTCACATTTTCAATTCGTGTTACTCAACCAGGTCTCATTGTCACTTCCCGTTACTCAACCAGATAACTTTGTCAGTTGCCTGTTACTCATCCAGGGCATATTGCCACTAACTGTTACTCAACCAGGTCACATTGCCACTTCCTGGTACTCAACCAGGTCAAATTGCCACTTCCTATTACTCAATCAGATAAGTTTGTCAGTTGCCTGTTACTAAGTCAGGTGTCTATTGTTTTATCCTCACTGAACAAACTCGTACTGCTTGTCAGGTACTGGCTCACACCGTGACCTGTGATACAACCAGGTCACAATGTCACGTCCTTGTCACCTTCCGGGGGCACTGTGTCACAAGTTCCCACTACACTGCATATCGACAGGTTTTCAGTTGACACTAATCTATTGAGTTCATAATTTCTTGTTCTGAACCTGATAACAATATTCAATCGTATGTAAAACCACGGCATTTATTCACATATAAAGAAAGATTTGTACATTTAACATGGCATCTCTGTCGAAAGTGCATACTATGTAAGTATTATGTACCTTAGTTACGGAAGACCGAGTATGGCTAGTGATTAGATATCTACCTGAAGGGCTGTATTCTCAGGTGAGAAATATCTGCATTTCTTCTGCCATTTTCTCCTATACTGGGAGCCGCGTTCAATTACTTCTCTGTCTCCTCTCACCCCAGCTACATAACCCAACCTGATCTCTCTCGCTCGCATAACTCACTCACAGACACACTCACTCACCCAATCCATCAAACGCCACCCACCCACCCACTCACTCACCCACTCACTCACAGACAAACGCATTAACTCTCTCATTCGACCCACTAAAAACCCCTCTCCCCTTTCACTCACCAACCAACAGATACACTCACACACTCACTTATTCTGGCACTGCCTAACTCACCCATTCAGTCACTCACTCACTGACTCACTCACTGCCTAGCTCTCCCTCCGTCTTCTTCTCTTCCTCTTTCTCCAGTAGGCCCACCCTCCTGGCCAGCTTCCGGAACTTGTATTTCACCTCCTCCTGTATCAGATGGAAACACATTGCCTGCATGGCCATCCCGAACAGAAGGTACATGCAACACATCACCAACTTCTCTTGACTTCCCCACGAGTCGATGCTGCTCCCAGGGACGTAGTCGCCGAAGCCGATGGTGCTGAGAGTGATAAAGCAGAAATAGGAGGCGATGAGGAAGTCCCAGTCCTTCTCCCACAGTGCAAACATTATAGCGCCACCTATGATGTATCCGGTCATTATACAGAGAGTTATCGATATTGGGACACGAGCTTCCGAGAGTTTGGTGTGAACTGGCTCTTCATCTAAGGGAGATAACGCTCCTCCAGCTTCATAACTCGTTATTTCTCGCGATTCCGTTTCACCTGTCTGCTTGTTTTCATCTTCAAGGAGCTGTAAGTTATGTTCGGTCTTGAGATTCTCACCAAACGCTTCAGCAGTTACTCCGTTCATCTGACGACTCCATTTCCTGGCTCTCTCGGCCGCTTCTCGTATCTTCGATAATCTGCGAGACTTCCTCATTCTCCGTTTTAGGAGTAGCCATCTGCTCATGAGACCTAAACAGGCATGTTTATAGACCAGCTTGACGCAGGAGCTGAGCAAGGAGCCAATGTTCCGGAGACACAGAAAGGTGAGGGGAATGCCGACGATGGCGTAGACGATAGTGATGACGCGACCCCAGCTGGTTTTAGGTGTTATATGTCCATAACCTGCCGATACAGTAATGGGGAGTTTAGAAGATTTTGTATTTCAAAATATATCAGAATATGAAAGGAATAAAAACATGAAATTAAATTGAAAAGCGCACCAGTGAGAGAGAAGATTCAGAAAGCGAGGAATATCTAGACTTCTTCAATTAAGGCATGGACATTGCTGAAAGTGAATTATTGGGCTTTACTCCGATTTTAACTATATTACAGCAATATCACAGAATAATACTTAATGCTACGTCTCTAAGTATATAATTTTGATTGTAATAAAACAAATCTGTTTAAATTGAAAGAGAGTCCAAGGCCGACCAGAGATCCTGAAAGTGGGGACATCTTGAGTTGCTTTATATAGAGTATTAGCACTACAGGAGGTCTAGAATGTAGGGGAAATAGCGTGGTTCTGGGACTGTGAGATAGACTGGCAATATCACGGCATAGAATATCAGAAATGTGCTTCCTTCTCACATTGTACCCATGTGGGGATGCGAACCCGCACCTTTGGCGTGATGAACGAATTCTTTAACCACTGGGCTACACAACCGCTCCCCATTGATAAAAAGGGTTAGTGGAAGGAAAATAATGTGGGTCGGGTACTTTGAGACAGGCTATAGTTCATGCATGCACTTTTGGACATGTATATATCAACTGTATGACAGTAGCTTGCAAATAAATGGTTCTACTACTTTGTGAATATTAGATTGTGGACCAAACAATCTAGTAATTTCCCATTGATCTGAGAACATTGCCAGTCTCACTATCATTCCTTTTGTTGTCTCTTACTCCTGAACAGACCCGTGAATAGGCCTTCAGCAACGCATGCTTGCTATAAAAGGCAACAATGCTTGTCGTAAGAGGCGACTAACGGGATCAGGTGGTCAGGCTCGCTGACTTGGTTGACACACATCATGGGTTCCCAATTGTACAGATCGATGCTCTGGTCCAGACTCGATTATTTACAGACGGCTGCCATATAGCTGGAATATTGCTGAGTGCGGCGTAAAATTAAACTCACTTACTCATTGTTCCTCATCCGGATTTTCAATTTTTTAAATTTAAGAAGTCATTTATAAAAGACGTGCAAAGTACAACTATAGTTTTATGGATTTATATGCTTGTGACACGTTCAACGAATATTTGAAGTTGGAACTTGCTTTGTGACTTTAATCTTTCTATACTATATATTTTGAACGATACCTTAGGCTATGTATTGTGTAAAATGGATCCAAATGTATCAGATGTCCAGGGACACAAGCATTAGTTTCGCTCGCCACGCCGAAGACCAGGGTTCGATTCCCCACATGGGTACTATGTGTGAAGCACATTTCTGGTGTCCCCCGCGTAGATTTTGCTAAATGCGGCGTAAAACGCACTCACTCTATTCAGATTCAGCCATCGGTGATACTGACGCGTTATACAACCACAGGACAACATTCCTGAATATTTAGCCAGGCCACCCAACTACATATTCTTCCTGTGACCTCTATCAAGGAACTGTTTGATGAAGACACGGAAACTTCTTTACTAGCTTTCATAGATTTCAAGAAAACCTTTGATTATGTTACAAAATGCATTAAAATCTTTGCGTAAATTTTACATTATCTTAGGATTCATGGTCAAATTTAATAAACAAACGCTGTGCTTTGAAAAGGTGGTATTCTGTCAAGATAAACATAGTTATATGGTCAGCGCCTATGTTTCATTTATCTTTGTTACAAGCAATCACTACCAATTCTATTAGAAGGACAGATTGCATCAATGACAAATCGTGCAACGAGCTTTAAAGGCTTGGAGAGATAACTGTAAACAGATATATTTAGGCGACTGTAAGCACATGATTTACCGATACTGTAGGATCGATGTCTCCGAAGTGTGGGACAAAAGCGTTGTAAACACTTAGAACGTGTTGGGGAATGAATGAACATTGTACACAAGCAAATTTCACGTCATACACTACCAATCATATTTCAAGGACGATTACTGTGCAAACAACTTTGGGAAGTGCCGGTGGTGATGCACTCTCAAAACATTCATTAGTATCATGTCAACATAGACTGACTCCGATATATCTCCCAGCTTTTCCAATGAAATTCCTCTTCTTATACATACATAGGGGACAGGCTGGCGTACACTACCCTACAACTGTCACATACACATGCAATAACAAGTCAGTTATGCAATCGTAAAAACAAAAATTGTATCAGACATATTTATGTTACAAACGCCCGTGTTTGAACTTAGTCATTACAATACACGCGCATTGTATATTTTCAGATAAAGATATATCTATTCTCAGGGAAAGAACTGCGGAAAGAAGCGATCAGATAAATCACCTTTCCGTATTTGTCCGTATCTGTAAAAATCTTCACGCGAAAATGAACATCACATCTTCAAATACTGTAATAAATTGAATCTGAAATTCTACTGGAAATGTTTGACCAAATATGTTTTTTTAATGTTATGTGGACATGTTACTTTGGAATATTAAGCAGCAATGTTTTTGTACGTGCATTTTAAGATCAGACGTTGTAAATACCATGAAATCCATTGCAGGTGATCTTCTTGCACTGAAAGGCCTAAACTTGTAGTAATACCGCTATATGGCTTCATTCAATAAACACTACATGTACTTGTTCATGCAAAACATGAGTGGCTGGTGTACTTGAAGAACAAGGCGATTTCGATTGTTTTTTAAAGACCACCTTTAAATGAAAGTGATATTGGTCAGGTCGTTGATAAACAAATAAAACAATCCATTTTCTGTACCTTTTATCATAACGTCATTCACACAATACTTTTGAGGCCTACTCCACTCACCGATAGTTGTGATGACAGTGACGGCGTACAACATCGCCCCCGCAAACGACCACTGCAACTCATCGTCGGGGTCCTGACCATCCCAACCCTTGGTGACTGTTATCTTGTGGACCTCCATCTGAAACTCCTCCACTAACCTGGTTGCGTTCTGCTTCCAGATTTCGTAACTCATCGTGGTGTTTTCCAAAGAACGTGACAGTTCTACCAGTTTCTTGGTGTACGTGAGTCGAGCTCGTTCAACTTGTTCCCTCTGGATCATTTCACTTGGAGCCTCGAGACCCTTGAAGATGACACCTCCAAACATGCTGTAGGCGACCACAGCCGACGTGAGTCCAACTTGTGAAAAAAGGAACATGATGAATCTTTTAATTCCCGTGACGATGACATGACGTATTTGTTTAGCACGTGACACGGGAGCCGCTTTCATTTCAGTCGAAGGGTGTAGAAATATTTCATAGGAATTTGTCACTGGTTTCCGGTGACCAACAATTTTTTTACCACTGTCTTTTGCGCCCAGTGTAACCACACTCTACTCCAGTTTCGACGTTTTGTGACAAATTTCCAAGAACTCTACTCAGTGTGAATAATTCGTATTCTATTCTTACCGGACAACCGCTGAGTGTAAACGCTTGGTCTCTTAGGTCTTGTGAGGCGCTAGTTATCCGCTTATATCAGGAGTCTTGTTCCGGATCAACCCAGTTGAATCAGTCTGGCATTTTCGTGGCACTACTCAACTTCCGTGACAATCATTTCATTACACTCACAATCAGCAAACGGGCATCATGAAACGTATTCTTGGTTTGCAAACTTATTCACTGTGGTAATGTTTAATGGTAATTTAAATAAGCTGTGTATATCCAGAACACAACAACGTCTCGTATCGCCACAGACTTCGTCAAAATGTTTTCGAGGTTTCCAGGTGCACAGTCGCTATCATTGAATGTTTTTGTACATTAACTTTCCTTCGTTCACTCTTATATCCTCTGATATTTTCCATAATAACAACGCCCCCTCCCAGCAGGACTTCAGATAAACGAGGTATTCGCTCATCCACTGATGGAATTTAATGGGAAAGGCAATTAAAGGCTAAAGCATCGAGTACTCTATCTAAAACATTAAGCAGTGGTCCTCGTTCCCCGATATTAGATGACTGTAATCAGTGGCCATACTGTCTCCTGTCTTAATAGAAATACCAGGCGTGATATACAATGGCAGCCGCGAGAACACCTGACCACATCTCGAGATCAAACGTGAGATTACGTGGCTTCGTGCCTTGCGCATAGTTGTTGCGTAAAAACCACAGGGAGCCGCGTGCTACCCTGGTTCTGTCAGACTGCCACGTGCCAAATCTGAAATGTGGCACTTACTGTTTGGTGTGTGCGCGTGTGTAGTTAATGGGTGAGAGGAGTTTGCATAACGTATAACAATGATGTATTTGAAGGTTTGTCTGATGTGGGACGAAAGCTTAAAAAGGAACGAGACTGAGTTGTTGAGAAGATTTGAAAACTTATACAGGGCTGAGTGGGATTCGAACCCGTATCTTGGGTATCTTGGGTATCTTGGCATATCTAAGGGATGAGTGAGTGAGTGAGATTAGTATTACGCACTCAGCAATAATGAAACTATATGGCGGCCGTCTGTAAATAATCGAGTCTAAATCGTACAATCAACAATGATCAACACCATGAAGATCGACTTACAAAACTCGGATACGATGGCTAGACACAATGTACATTCATTTTGATATTTGTTACTGGTTGTTAAGACAGACAGGCATATCAATATGTCAACAATAGTGTCAATGTTAATGTATATTTATTAGGGGTTTAAAAATGCACTGTCACAAAGATGTGAATTTATCCAACAAGAAATGGGTCCGGTGTTGACTTCACGGGGAGGCTGTTTTCATGACACTTGGAGGGGTTGCTTGGCTCCAGGTCCGGCTTGAAACACTTCACTTTAGCAAACAGGCACCTTGGAACAGACAAGGAAGCGGATGGGATTCATCGAACGCTGATACACACATTTCGCAAAATTCTGATGGTCTCATGTCTTCTTCACCTATAAACGTTTGATTAAGGTGTCGGCCATTTACTGGTGTGTGCTTGCAATCAACATAATGACAGGAAGCGGTGAGGATTCATCTGTCACTGATAAACACGTTAAGAAATCATGATAGCGTTCCGGGGAGGGTCAGGCTATAACTCAACTTTCGGTAGGTCATGGTACAGATGGACAGCTACTTTTGTACTTAACCTTATTGTATACTTGAAATTTATAGTTATCAGGATTTACGTTTTGAAGAGTGGGTCGTGAGAGCAGGACGAGTAAGTGGGAAGCCTCTGATATTTCACAGACACACATACAGACAGACACACACACACATACAGCCAGCCAGCCACACAGAAAGACACACACACACACAGACACAGACACAGACACACACACACACACACACACACACACACACACACACACACACACACACACACACATACATACATACATACATACAACTTTGTCTTAATCTGGATTTGTGCAATGATTTTACAATGTGTGACACCACAAAATTGTGAACCAGTCTTAGCGTCTGGTAAAATTTTTGCCACAGTTGCCTCTAATTTGAAATTGTCGCGCGCATTTTTGAAGGATTCATTACAATACAACGAGATATTTGTATAGCGCCCATATCCAGTTAGTTCAACTGCTTTGTTTTTCCCTCGATCACTGGATGTCCATCACAACGGTACATCGCATTTTCAATCTCAACTCCCGGGGGATCATACAACTCTTGCAGCCAACCAGGCGCACCGAGTTTATGTAGCTTTCCCATCCTTACGAGGTACCCATTCACAGCTGGGTGGACTGGGACACACAGTCACAGTACTTTGTCCATTTTACTGCACGTTGCTGTCCCCGCAACTGGGTGTTTGCACGTACTCGTGTGGCCACCATCTGGTCATCTACCAACGGACTTGTGGGTTCTTTTAAGTGCACAGGGTTGTGTACTGCACACTAGGGGTTGTGACACCACTGAAAGATGCTGCACACAAAGTTGACTCCAAGGTTTTTACACCCGGTCAGAGGTGGGCTCGATCCCCTCACCTCAGTCTCGCTGGATCACTAGCCTGGCGCTTTCGCCAGCTCGCCCACCGCGCCTCCAAAGCATCTAATGCCTTGGCCTTGGCCAAATGGTTTGAGTCAGGGGCGTAGCAACCATTACAACAAACAGCTCGGGCTTACATATGATCGTTGGTTAAAAAACGTTGGCCAAACAGCTTTGCAACTTATCAGGTATACACGAAAAACTGGCTTACTATGCGCCTGTGAGTACTGAATGTCGAACTTTTTAAAACAATGCGCGATATGCATAAATAGGAAGTTGACTGTTGTAAGACTGAAGTTGTACTCTTGTCTTATGGAATGTTTATACTCTGAATCATTAAGACTAGATCTCATCATGATGTCTATTACTGTGCGAATGTCTCACTGATTCGTGTACACCTTCCCGTCAGAACCGCAAATGTCGGCGTCAACGTTTATCCCACATCTGATGATGTTGATGTTGATGCAGAAGACGTCCTTGATCAGGTCATACGCCGGGTCATGACCCCAGGTAACGGTGATTGGCGGAGTGGTGGTCATGTGACTGGCTGGAGATGGCTTGACACACGGTCCTTTGTGCCTCAAATTAATGTAGGAAGATGGCTGACATCTTGCTTTGGCAAACACGCAGCTGGATGTAGATAGAAAACATATAACTGGTATCATAGAACGGAGAAACTTATATGCATGTTGTTTGTTCCTTTCATTCTTTCTTTGTTGTTTAACACTGCGCTCAACTGTGTAATGACAGTCTGTAAATATAAGAGTCTGGACCAGAAAATCCAATGGTCAACATCACGGGCGTCGATCTACGCAAATGGACAACGACGACATATATCAGCCATGTCAGCAAGCCTGACCACCCGGTTCCTGCCGTCGCCTCTTATGACATTGTTTCGGTAAAATACTATCAAAGTAGATGAATGTTTTCACCTGCAAGATGCAAGGTCACATGCAAGACCTCTAAGAGGTTCATTATTCCTTGGACAATAAGGATGAAATGCCTCATAACCTATCATGAAAACATAACTTCTGAAAAGCTGACTTTTGAAAATTTATTTCCTGGTAGATGAAACCTGGTAGCCTGCTGTTGGGAAACACAGGAATAGTGAATGTAAAAGTTGAATATCAGCGAGGAAAGACATTTTTGGTTAATTTTTGTATAACGTTTGGTTTGGTTTGGTTTATTTTGTATATTTTTCTTTTCTGTATTAAGTCGCACTTAAATTCCAGCTATCTGGCTGTGGTCTGTAAATAATGCACTCTAGACGAGACAATCCACTGATCAACAACATCGATGTACCTAATTGGCATACGATGACATGTGTCAATCAAGGCAGGGGGCCTGACCACAGGATCGTTAGACGCCTCTTAGACGCCACAAGAGTGGGATGCTGAAGATCAGTTCAAACTCTGATCTTCACGTTGAATGACAGTATATGAATGAGTTGGATTGTGAGTTAGTGGCTTTGGGAGGGGTGAGTCTCACGACTAGCATGGGTTGCTGAGGACCAATTCTTATCTGGTGATATTTCAGTGAGTTGGGAATTTTTGCTTTTAGCAATAGTCCAGCAATATCAGCTTGAAGAGCGAACGCTTTCTACACTAGGCTGCCTGGTTTGTCTTCATGGGAGACAAACGTGGTGAACATAGAC
This sequence comes from Haliotis asinina, assembly GCF_037392515.1. Lineage (NCBI taxonomy): Eukaryota > Metazoa > Mollusca > Gastropoda > Lepetellida > Haliotidae > Haliotis > Haliotis asinina. The sequence goes on from NC_090280.1 coordinate 100,306,647, forward strand.
CAATGAACAAATGAAGAAAGTCCGAGCTGAGAGGGCACAAGGAGGTTGCGTTTTGACTGGTATTACTCATATTTTAAACGTAATGCCTTCTCACCTGTCAGAGTAGGTGACTAGGTCGGTACCACACACTGTCTCGTCTTTCGTGGCATTGTGTTGACTGCAGTCAAACTTCAAGATGGCGGCACACATTGTGGCGGAGAAAGGCTGTTTGTTGATGTGGTCAAGGACATGCTCTACTGACTCAGTCGACACAGGATGACGAGCTAGTGTCCACTGAATCTCGGTCAGAAGAACTACAAACACATTTAGAGCAACACTACACTGAAGGTACACCTGGTTTACACTGTACACTGGGTGCGCTTAGGTAACAGTATGTTTAAGGCACAATTGGCTTACACTGTACTACAGGTATATTTAGGCAACACAGCACAACACACACTCGGTTTACACTGTGCTACTGGTATGCGTATGGAACACACCACTCAAGGCACATTTTGCTTACACTGTAATACAAGTATAATAAGGTAACATATTACTGAAGCCACACTTACCTTACACTGTACCATAAGTATAGTAAGGTAACATATTACTGAAGCCACACTTACCTTACACTGTACCATAAGTATAGTAAGGTAACATATTACTGAAGGCACACTTACCTTACACTGTAATACAAGTATAGTTCGGTAACATGTTACTGAAGGCACACTTACCTTACACTGTACTATAAGTATAGTAAGGTAACATATTACTGAAGGCACACTTACCTTACACTGTACTATAAGAATAGCAAGGTAACATATTACTGAAGGCACACTTACCTTACACTGTACTACAAGTATAGTAAGGTAAAATGTTACTGAAGGTATCCTTGGCTTACACTGTACTATAAGTATAGTAAGGTAACATATTACTGAAGGCACACTTACCTTACACTGTACTATAAGTATAGTAAGGTAACATATTACTGAAGGCACACTTACCTTACACTGTAATACAAGTAGAGTTCGGTAACATATTACTGAAGGCACACTTACCTTACACTGTACTATAAGTATAGCAAGGTAACATATTACTGAAGGCACACTTACCTTACACTGTACTATAAGTATAGCAAGGTAACATATTACTGAAGGCACACTTACCTTACACTGTACTACAAGTATAGTAAGGTAACATATTACTGAAGGCACACTTACCTTACACTGTACTATAAGTATAGTAAGGTAACATATTACTGAAGGCACACTTACCTTACACTGTACTATAAGTATAGCAAGGTAACATATTACTGAAGGCACACTTACCTTACACTGTACTATAAGTATAGCAAGGTAACATATTACTGAAGGCACACTTACCTTACACTGTACTACAAGTATAGTAAGGTAACATATTACTGAAGGCACACTTACCTTACACTGTAATACAAGTAGAGTTCGGTAACATATTACTGAAGGCACACTTACCTTACACTGTACTATAAGTATAGCAAGGTAACATATTACTGAAGGCACACTTACCTTACACTGTAATACAAGTATAGTTCGGTAACATATTACTGAAGGCACACTTACCTTACACTGTACTACAAGTATAGCAAGGTAACATGTTACTGAAGGTATCCTTGGCTTACACTGTACTATAAGTATAGCAAGGTAACATATTACTGAAGGCACACTTACCTTACACTGTACTACAAGTATAGTAAGGTAACATGTTACTGAAGGCATACTTGGCTTACACTGTACTATAAGTATAGCAAGGTAACATATTACTGAAGGCACACTTACCTTACACTGTACTATAAGTATCGTAAGGTAACATATTACTGAAGGCACACTTACCTTACACTGTACTACAAGTATAGTTCGGTAACATATTACTGAAGGCACACTTACCTTACACTGTAATACAAGTATAATTCGGTAACATATTACTGAAGGCACACTTACCTTACACTGTACTATAAGTATAGCAAGGTAACATATTACTGAAGGCACACTTACCTTACACTGTACTATAAGTATAGTAAGGTAACATATTACTGAAGGCACACTTACCTTACACTGTAATACAAGTAGAGTTCGGTAACATATTACTGAAGGCACACTTACCTTACACTGTACTATAAGTATAGCAAGGTAACATATTACTGAAGGCACACTTACCTTACACTGTACTATAAGTATCGTAAGGTAACATATTACTGAAGGCACACTTACCTTACACTGTACTACAAGTATAGTAAGGTAACATGTTACTGAAGGCACACTTGGCTTGCCCTGCACTACAGGTATGCTTCGTTACCACGACACTGGCGGAACAATTGCCTTAAAGGCCTTTATATCCACAACGGTCTTTAGTTACACTAAAACCACAGGTTGCTGTACATTACACGTGAGTAACACATCACTACAGATATAGTTGGGTAACAGTACACTGCAGATATCCTTGGGTGATACTACATTGCTTGAGAGAAATCACTATAGAGGCATACTTGGGTAACACTACGATTCAGGTACACCTGGGTAACAGTACACTACATATATACATGTGTAGAAATTTGGGTAACACAAGAGTCAAGGTATACATGGGTAACTCAATAACACAGGAATGCTTGGGTAGCACTACAATATAGGAATACTTGGGTAACACTACAATATAGGAATACTTTGGTAACACTACAATACAATACAGGAATACTTGGATAACACTACAATACAGGAATACTTTGATGACAGGTATAGTTGGGTGACACTACAATACAGGTATACGTAGGTGACACTATAACACAGGTATAGTTGGGTATCACTACAATACAGGTATATGTAGGTGACACTACAACACAGGTGTACGAAGGTAACACTATAATACACGTATACGTAGGTGACACTACAATACTGGTATACTTAGGTAACACTATAATACAGTTATATGTAGGTGATACTATAATACAGGTAAACTTGTGTGCCATTAGAATGATGCATGTCTTCGGAATAACATCTGGAAGAAAGAAAGTCATTCAGGAAATACTACCAGGTTATCTAGAAAAGTTTCAGGGCACCAGCCTGCACGCTTTTAATCAAACGAAGACGTGGCAGAAAAACCCAGTCCCGTGATATATTTGAATCGCTGTATCGTGTGTACACATGGGAGACGTAAAGAATAGACTCACCAACAGCTATTCCAGGAAACATCAGAGGCAAGGAGCAATACATGGTTAGTTCCAGGTGAGAATATGTCTGTGTGTACCAGAAGACACTCCTGCCGGTGTTGCTGACCTCTTGAGATAAGCCCATTTTTGCAGAATTTCACACAAGCCTCGGTGTTAATTGCAAGAGACAATAAAACGGTGCAATACAGTATAATTCAAAATTATGGGGAAATGACAACCAAAGAAAATAAATCCCAAAGAAGTTATTTAGAGTCCACATAGCAGCTGCGAGTGAAGCCCGTCATGACACTGTGTTTTAACCGGAAGTGGACAGTTTCTCCTCCATGCTTCTCATCAGTTCGCAAGGTTAACAAAATATTACATGCTGTCGTTAATGGCGTTGATGCTTCTGGAAAGTGGACGAACATCACCATGCCATGTATATTTTAAAGGTATAGTGCGTAACTAGGTTCAGTGTTAAATGCCCTTGAACACGAACGCAGAGCAAGAGGCGACTGTCCCGGAAGGATAATTTCTAAAACTATAAAGTTGACAGCGTTGATCTATGACGCCGTTCAGACTATTTTTGAACGAATTTGATTTCTGTTTTTTTAAATATTTTTATGTGGGTTTTACATCATTACAAATGAAGTTCGTGTGCAGCTCTATCTTGAGTTGGGACTGAGGGATAGCCATATCATTATAGCGTACATTGGGTACAATGTATGAAGCAGATTCCTGGTGTTCCTCGCCGTAATATTCCTGGGCTATTGCTAAAGGCGGCGTAAAACTAAACTCATTCACTCATCCTGCGTAATGGCACACGTTCATTCAGACGATCACTTGCAAGTGCATATGTAAAATTGAACATTGATTTTGTTTATCTGGGACATAACTGCAGCACTTGAAAAACATCAAAATAATAGTACTTCAGTTTCCATTCTGTTGTTGTGTTAATCCCTTCTCTTACACGATGTATGGTATGTGGTATCATTAGTTTCACAAGAAACTTTGGTGGAATCATTTAAAATCCGCAATGAGAGACAGTGTTCAGTAATGTGGTTGGGTTAGCAAATTGTTCAAAGTGCACCGCGTCCAAAATATCTAGTTTCATACCTCCTTTTTATACGTACATTCATGTCCACATGTGCAGCTGTTCCCACCTGGCTGTCCAAACAGCACCTGTCTAGCCCAACTGCATCTGGCTGTCTCACCTGTCTAGCTCACATGCATATGTCTATCCCACCTGCATCTGGCTATCTCACCTGTCTAGCTCACGTGCACTTGTCTAGCCCAACTGCATCTGACTATCTCACCTGTCTAGCTCACGTGCACTTGTCTAGCCCACCTGCATCTGACTATCTCATCTGTCTGGCTCACGTGCACTTGTCTATACCACCTGCATCTTTCTATCTCATCCGTCTGGCTCTCCTGTGTCTATCCCACCTGCATGTTTCTATCGCATCTGTCTATCCCACCTGTGTCTGTCTAGCCCCTCTGTGTCTGTATCATGTCTTAGTTACCAATCAGCTGCTTTGTGCTGGTTGAACAGCATAGTCAAACTGGTATGCTAATATGACGTTTGTTTGTTTGTAACATGAATATCACAGTACGTGATTAGACAGAATGGGACAGGCTCTGCTTCCATTTGGTTTAAGAACAACTTCGTATTTGCATGTAAACCATTTATTACGTCACATTGGAAATGACTTCATCCTACAATCGGGCTCGGCGTCGACTTCAAGGGCAGGCCGTTCTCATGACACGTAGAGGGGCTGGCCGTCTCAAGGTCCGGCTTGAAACATTTCACTTTGGCAAACAGGCACCTTGAAACAGACAGACTTTGTGTGAGAAAACAACAAAACAACATAAGAAAGCGGGAGGGGGTGGGGGTGGTCTCGCGATCATCTGTTCCTTATAAACGTGTGATTTAGGTATCGGTCACTTACTGGCGTGCGTGCGTGTATGTGTGTGTTTGCGTGCGCTTGCGTGTATGTATGTGTGCACCTTTCTGTGTATGAGTATTTAGAAGTGTCTGACGTGAAGGGATGGGGTTAGACTTAGCAAGAAAACATCCCGAACACTTTCTTTCATGGCCGAAAATACAACTATCAAAAACAGACTCAGTGTCTGTCCCTTAGTAGCGACATAAAGGATTTGGCTACAGACGATTTCCCACTCGACCTGCAAACCTCTGGAGAAAAGGCACTAACAGTAAGTCGTAACGTTTTCAAAGCTAAAGGCCCCGTTCTCCAAGAATTACTAGGATTATTGAAGTATATAGTAAAATTTGCATTATTATACATCCTCTTCGGTTAACCACTACTTAATTGGTCACCATCAAACACTTCAGATCAAATCAGTACAACACTGAGTCTTACTGGTTCGTGTAGACCTTCCCGTCCGTGGCGCAAAGATCGGCGTCCACATTGTTCCCACAGATGATGGCGTTGATGTTGGTACAGAAGACGTCTTTAATCAGGTCATACCCTGGGTCATGACCCCATGTGACAGAGCTGGGAGTAGAGGTGGTCATGTGACTGACGGAGCTAGGAATGGTGCTGTGACTTGCTGAAGACGACGTGACCACACACTGCCCTTTGTGATCCAGTTCTATGGTGGATGAAACCTGGCAGCTTGCTTTGGCAAACACACAGCTGGATGTTCATGAAATATATAGAAATACCTACAACAGGACGGACATGTAGTAAATGAGAAGTAGCATATTTCTCGTTTAATGCCGCATGCGAAGTTGACTGGGAATGAGATAAGAGTGACATTTGTGTGTGACATTTGAAGGCAAATTACTACATTGATATCGTAACATGGTTTTGTTTTCACATGCTGCCCTTACTTATGAAGGGGTGTCTCTCACTCATTCACTCACTCACTCACTCACATCGGTTCTGAGACTACTCACTAGTTGTGGTAAGTGACTTGGTCGGTACCACATACTGTTTCGTCCCTGGTGACTTTGTGCTGACTGCAGTCAAACTTTAAGATGGCGGCACATATCGGGGCACGGAAAGGCCGATGGTGGATGTGGTCAAGGATTTCCTCCACTGACTTCGTCGACAGCGGATGACTAGCTAGAGTCCACTGAATCTCGGGCACGAGAACTACAAGCACATTTAGTTGCACTTTACTTGTCGACTCGGATAGCAATTAACACAAGCACACTCGGCTTACAGCTTACTGTACGTACACTTAGGTTGTTCTTATCCACAATACACGCCTTCCCGTGTTGCAGTACTGTATACGTACGCCTGGTTTATACTACAAGTATACTAAGGCAACAGTAAACTGAAGGCACAGTTGACTTAAACAGGTGTATTTAGGTAGCACAACACTGTTAGCTTAAACTATACTTCAGGTGCACTTCAGGTAACATAACAACAAGACACCCAAGGCCCCACTGGCTTGCAATGTGCTACAGGTGCACTCAGTTACCATAACACTTAAGGCATTGTTGGCTAACGCTGTACTTACTACAGATGCACTCAGTTATCATAACACATAAGGTACTGCTAACACTGTACAAAAGGTATACTCAGATGACACACACTGTATGGACAAATGACTTACACTGCACTGCAAGTACACTTATACTGTGGGTTTACAGGTATCACTGAACATCGGGTATACATGGACAAGGTTTACACTACAGATACAACTGGACTGTAATGACTATGACGGGTTTACTAGGGTGACACAACACTTTTTGTCATGGCTCGCCTATGCATCGGTATTTAACTTTTACAATATACTACACTGCATTTGACTTGCACTATACAAATGATACAGTTCGCTTACAATACTTAGAAAGAATAATAATACGCCGAGAGTATATGTGCACAGATCGACTATTTTTAGTTGTTGGAAACAGGTATATTTCACCTACAAGACGATCCATACATAAGTGTATCTGGACCATACCATCCAGTGATTGATATTGTGAATGAAAGTTCCTCGCCGTTGCAGGCACAAGTATGTCCTGACAACCAAATCTCCGGAGCCTAAACACCAGATCTTCAGGTACGGTTAGCAGATTTTGAACAGAGACTATTCTAAACACGATTTCCCCCGAGACATTGAGCGAGTGAGCTACGATGTCGGAACAAGCTGTTAGATTTATTGGACGGTTGTTAAATGCCGCACTCAGCAAAATTCCAGTTATAGTCCATGGATAAACAGCATTAATCTCTGCAAATGATTACACGATTACGTAAACCAAGTCAGCAAGCCTCTTGAGACAGGCATAGTTTGCTGAAGACCAAGTGTTACTCGGATCTTCAAGGGTATGTTACATTTATTACTAACCCGATTGAATACACATCTGAGAAACCATTCACATCAAACGTACAATTGATAAAAAACATTTATCTTCTTCTGGAGGGTATTTAAACAACTGTTCCTGAGAAACACCTACAAAATAGTTTATTACATTAACGATTTCGGTTTCAGTATGTCAACACGTGAATGTCTCTTTCCAAACATTGACAAACGAACGAGAATCAAGAAGGATTAAATTTGACCCTGACTGGTTGGATTGCGCTAGGTGCCATCACCATGAAAGATTCAGCTTGATCCTGATTGGTTGGATTGCGTCAGGTGTAATCGCCATGAAGAATTCAGCTTGATCGTGATTGGTTGGATTACGCAAGGTGTCATCACTATGAAGGATTAAACTTGACCCTGATTGGTTGGATTACATTTCATCTTGTTTGGTTATTTTGCGTTAGGTGCCATCACCATGAAGGAATAAACTTGACTCGAGATCTGATTGGATTGTACCGGCAGTTATCATGTGTCACGTTAACGTTAGAACACATACCAAGGTTCGAGACAGCATTTCATATTTTTATCTACATATACTCTGTCAAGTCGGAGACGATATTCGCGATATAGGTATATTCGAAATGTACTATAGAAATTTACTGACATTTAAAATTTTAAAGCTGAACGTTTAATTATTACAGTTTTCTGTTCATAGGGTTCCGTCTCGCCCCGTGGCTAGTCGGACCTAGTCCCCATGCTTGGTGACCCCTTAAACCTGCCAGACGAACCTAGTCCCCATGCTTGGTAACCCCCTAAACCTGCCAGTCGAACCTAGTCGCTATGCGTGGTGACCCCTTGAACCTGCCAGTCGGATCTAGTCGCTATGCGTGGTCGGGCTGGGATGGAGTCCTTTAGTATTGAATCAACGAAAGATAAACCGGTTAGAGTTATAAACTTTTACAGCACATTAAGGACAACCATCAAAGAAATTGTAGATACAAGTCAGCTGTTGTCATAATGTACAACTGTAGTCTAATCTACGTCACAACTATGCACATTTACAATACCAACTATACATCAAATATACGCCAAAACTATCTACTTACCATGTACGAATGCAAATCATAAAACTATGTACATGTATTATATATATGAGTACGTTATCGACAATCCTGAGAACAATGTTCGTGAAGACTGTGTCTTAAATTCGTTGCACCCATTTTCAACGCTTGTGAACTTATTCTTGATTACGTCAAATCTAATAATGTACATGAAGCCTGCCCTGCTTTGTTTGATCAACGACACACGTTTGTACTTAAAATATGGCTACTTTTCCGACAAACAACGATAGCAGTATGTTGAACATGCGATCATGCACATTTGTCAAGTCTGAGTCCATTTTGCCAATTTGCGTCTAACTGTCTACACCAAACGATGAATTCATGATTTGTCAGTTTTGTCTTCATCAGTCCTGGCCATCCAACATAGTCCGACCTTCACCTGACCTAAAATACAGTTATTTAAAAACGTGGGTCACGCCATCTTGGCACAATTACTCCAATATTGACACCAATACCATCACACCCGAAGACAAATACAAACATCTGAGAAGCTGAGGCCAGACTCACCAATACCCAGCCCCCAAATGAACGATATCAGGGAACAGTGCATGATTAGTTCCAGATCTGATGAGGTCAGCGTGGGGTGTGAGTGGAGAAATGCTCACAATGATGACCTTTTTAGATAAGCTCAGAAGAAATGACACATTTGGTATGATATTGATTCACTCACTTTGAGGTCAAACAGAGAGCAGCCAAATGACCGTAAAGTCAATGATATAAAAATAAAAAAGTTAAAAATAAATATAAAAAAAACCAAAAAAAAACCGATTTAACTGACTTTCCTTATTCATTTACTAATACACGAGATGTTCACTACACAAAACCTACATGTGAAGATCCAGGATGTAATTGGTCTTCAACAGATCATATACGACTAACGGAATCGGGTGGTCCGGCCTCCTGGCTTGGTTGACACATGCCCTCTTATCCCAGTTGTGTAGATCCATGCAGATACAGAGAAGTAAATGACACTTTCACCATCCTTGACAAAGACCAGAAACCTGAAGACCTACTGGACCACTTCAACCTACAACACCACTGAATCAAATTCACCATTGAAAAAGAAAACTACCACCAGTTAGCCTTCCTCGATGTACAACTCGATAACAGTCACGACAACATCCACACTGCCGTCAAGCGCAGACAATCTGCTGTCAAACCACCATCCTCAGATCAAACAAGTTATCACTGCCATATGCAACTCAGATAGCCTAAGGCAAGAAATTCATCACCTCTAACACACCTTCATTGCCCTCAACGGATAACATAATCATTCGGTGGAGAAAAACATACGGAAACCCTTAGCCAGAAAAAGATCCTGCTCCCAGGTCCAAACCAGCCCCATCACCAATCCTCGTCAGCATTTAATACCGTGGTCCTGCCAGCAGATTGCTCAGTGCTTTAACTCTATCTAAACTTTTGATGGGTAGAGTATACTAGTACATGTCGTTATCAGTGTACATTACACATCCACACCCCTCTTGGCTTTGCCATTACGATATATTGTTGTCTTTGTACATTACTCATACATCTGACTTTGTACCTTTGTACATTCTCCCACCTTGCATTGTGTAGACGTGTTTCATCTCTCTCTATATATATAGTCTCTGTGTGTAGTGGCTCAGCATTTACTTGATGGAGGAGCAAGAATCAGCCCTAAAACGCCGTAGACACAAAAGAAGTTGTTATCTATAAAAACGTGTCATGTATTCATCCATTGCTCTGGAGCCGGTCACTAGATTGTCTGGTCCAAACTTGATTGTGTACCGACCGTTATGATATAGTAGGCATATTGCAGAGTGCAGCATTCAATAATTAACGGACTAATCAAATTAGGGACATAATTCGATAATGTACACCCAACTCTATAATTTTCCAGTCAGTCGTTAGAGAGCATGGCTTTGTGATTTAGACACATGAACCCAGTCAAAACTGTTGGCTTTAGCCAGGCAGGTTCCAAGGAAGTACCTGTTATCTATTTAGTGAGGGAGGAAAGCTATGGTCATTAACACACAACAGTAGCCCCTCCCGCAATCAAACTTACCATTGTCTGAGGATTAGGTTCAGTCCTACAAGACAGTGACAGTTGACACTGGAGAACTCATCTGAGTCAGGTACCTAGGTCAGTCCTTTGTGGTTATTTCAGTTGACACAACTAAACCAGGATCAGGGCCAAAGTCAACCCTTTGTGGTGATAGCACTTGACACAATTCAACCTATCAGGGTCAAGTTCATTGCTTTATGAATGTTGAAAACATGTTTCTTGTAAATTTTGTGTCCTATGACTGTGGACAGGTAGAAAAACATCTCACAAGTGGATAGATCGCTCTGCTCCCCAAAAATAACACACACAATAGGGCAACAAGCCTGTTTATTATAAAACCAACAATACAGACATCTATGCCAAGTGTCCACGTCTTTTATCTACATCCTATTCACATCTATTGTTATCAGGACACATCTGTGTTGGATATTCTGTTTGAAACACATTTGGACACATGTTCACATGCCCAATGACACGCATCAGGAAATCTGGTAGTCTGGCTTTAACTTTTTCTTCTCTCCATATCTGTTTGGTCTGTCATAGTCGATTCCAGGTTCATATCTTGGCTTCAGCTGTCTTGGTTCCATCAATGTCACCACATCTTGCACTGCCTTCAGAAACACTTCACGCTGAAATGGAATCAAACCGGTGAGATGAATGAACTAACAGGTGCTATGTAGAAGCTGATAGATGAGATAAAGAAAACGTTAGATTAAGAAACTGTGATACAAAAACTGAGAAATTTGATACAGAACCCCAGAGATGTGATACAGAAACTGATAAATGTGATACAGAAACTGATACCTATGATACAGAAGGTGAAAGATCACAATTTGTCAATATATTATAGAAACTGACACATGATGCAGTAATTGAATGATGTGATACAGAAACTGACAGCTATGATAGAGAAATTGAGAGATCAAAACTGGTTGACATATTACAGAAACTGGCACATGATGCAGTGACTGAGAGATCAAAACCAGGCAATATATAACAGACAAATGACAGTGACTGATACATGTGATACAGAAACTGAGAGATCAAAACCAGGCAATATATAACAGACAAATGACAGTGACTGATACATGTGATACAGAAACTGAGAGATCAAAACCAGGCAATATATAACAGACAAATGACAGTGACTGATACATGTGATACAGAAACTGAGAGATCAAAACCAGGCAATATATAACAGACAAATGACAGTGACTGATACATGTGATACAGAAACTGAGAGATCAAAACCAGGCAATATATAACAGACAAATGACAGTGACTGATACATGTGATACAGAAACTGAGAGATCAAAGCCAGGCAATATATAACAGACAAATGACACAGTGACTGAAAGACGTTATACAGAAACTGCTATATGTGATACACTAACTAAGAGATAAAAACTGCTGAATGTTATTACAGAAACAGACAAATGTGATACTGAAAACCTGATTGCGTGATACATAAACTAAAGGAAGTGATGGTTGCCATCACTAAGGGACTCACAGACTCTGAAGGTGTGTTGTCTTCTGTCTTGTCGTAGAAGACACTGGTCAGACCACACTCAACACATCGCTGAGCCAACACTCGTCCAATATTCTCTGCTGCAGACACATCTGAGGTGCTACAAAAGACATGAAATGTACTTCTCACATCCCAATAGAAGGTGGTGTTTGGGAAGTCTATACCATTAGTATTTGTTGTTATTCAAGCAGTACCTGGAGTGTCTATGTCATCATCATCCATTTATACAGTTGTTCCCAAACTGTCTATATCACAACCATCCATCTGCACATTGCCACCACCTATTCCCATGCAGTCTGTCACCAACCATCTGTACAGACTGCCAACATCCAGCCCACCTGTACAGCTGATCCCAGACTTTCTACATCATCACCCACCTGTACAGCTGATCCCTGACTAAATCAACACCCACCTGTACAGCTGTTCCCAGACTAAATCAACACCCACCTGTAGAGCTGTTCTCGGACAAAAACAGTACCCACCTGTACAGCTGTTCCCAGACTGACCCGTGAAGGTCCCAGGGTAGAATAGGCTTTCAGCAACCCATGCTTGCCATTAAAGGCAACTCAGCTTGTCGTAAGAGGCGACTAACGGTATCGGGTGGTCAGACAAACTGACGTGGTTGACACATGTCATCGGTTCCCAATTACGCAGATTGATGCTCATGGTGTTGCTCACTGGATTGTCTGGTCCAAACTCGATTATTTACAGACCGCAGCCATATAGCTGGAATATTGCTGAGTGTGGCATAAAACTAAAACTCACTCACTCACTCACTCACTGTTCCCAGACTAAATCAACACCCACCTGTACAGCTGTTCTTGGACAGCCCATTCCCGTGTGGACGCTGACACAACTGTCTCCCCATTCATATGTTCAACCCAAGCTGATGTGTGGCGAGCACTTCTCTCAAAAAACAACCTGTGTGAAAACAAGAGTCAGTTACTCATTATAATATTGATATGGTCGTTATAATCATAATCAATCATGAAAACATGACAATTAAACTTATAAACTAAATAGTTTGTTCTCTGACACTTATGCCGTGAAGTCATCAATGGTCAATGATTGTATTTTAGCAGGCAATACTGTATTACTGACAGGAAAGTCATTACAGCAAACATTAACCTACTTGTGATAGTAGTTTTTTCTGGGATACTGCAGAATCCAGCCTTGGCGCTTCCTTGCAATTCCCATACTTTCCAAATTTCTGAAAACATGAAATATTTTTCTCATTATAATATTTTCAGAAGACACATCAGGATGGTAATGAAAATTCGTGATCCACAAGGCGTTCATAACGTTGGGAAGTTATAAGTGATTATATTTTGAGGAATGAGAGCCTGCATTGTTACGTTAAATGACAACCTATCATAACGTTGGGAAGTTATAAGTGATTATATTTTGAGGAATGAGAGCCTGCATTGTTACGTTAAATGACAACCTATCATAACGTTGGGAAGTTATAAGTGATTATATTTTGAGGAATGAGAGCCTGCATTGTTACGTTAAATGACAACCTATCATAACGTTGGGAAGTTATAAGTGATTATATTTTGAGGAATGAGAGCCTGCATTGTTACGTTAAAGGACAACCTATCATATAAAAAACACTAACAGACTTCCTGTCCATCACTCACTTTGACAGGAAAGTGAAGGCTGCTAGTAGATGGCTTTTCACAATGAGGTACCGAATCAGGGGAAAATCTTATTCTTATCAGACTTTGTATTTCAAGATAAAACATTTCATTGAAAAAAAGCAATCACAAAAATTATACTCTATTCTGATTCAGTGAACAAGAATGTAAACTTTGATGGCTAAGAAACAAATCCATTAACCACTAGACTACCTAACCAATTATGGGCTGAAAATTATTTATTATCCCCTTCCCTTGATAAACCTTAGGACACAGAGAACACAGCAACAGGTTACCATGGCAACACAAGTCTGATAACTTCATTACCTTACCTCGGGTTTCTGTTCAGGAACACTGGGTTCACTTTGAAGTCTTTGTTAGGGCCGTCATCAACACATCGCATTGCTGTGCTCCCAAAAGCTGCACACAAAAAGCAAAGCGAAATAAAAAATCAGGAAATGTATCATTGACTTAATTTGACAGACTGACTAAAAAAACATTAAAAGTGAGTGCCACTTTTAGCAATATTCCACCCATTTACGTGACAGGGACATGAGAAATGGGCTGCATGCATTGTACCTGTGTGGGGAATCGAACCCAGGCAGGGTGGGACATTTTTTCAAACTGCACAAGACACAGGTCCAGTAAACTTTCAAAATCCACCTGACAAACTTCACTTTACCACAATTAACAATTATTTAACAACTGCATTTTTATTTCAGCACCAAAATACATACATCAAAACATGTCAGTAGTTTGGCACTACTGTACCACAGTAATAATAAACATTGATATTTGCTTCCCAGCCAGACATTAGGCAATGGCAGTTTTCAACCCTGGCTTGTTCTTCAGCATGACAAGCGATTGCTTTAACCACTAGGCTTATCCACAGACCAAAAATTATCAAAAATAACAAAACAGCTTGACGTCATAACAATAAACAAATTATGCTGTTATCAGAAGTCCAACCATGACAAATATCGGACCCTTAAGTAATGCCGAAATATGCATAAATGCATCCATGATATATAGAATGAATACAGAAATACAATAGATTGGTCCTGAGGAATGCACAATGACTTTCATTGTTTTCCAAACTTGACAAGGAAAATAGAATAAAATATGAACTTATTGTTATAAAAGTATCTCCCAAATCTTTTCGTCAAGTACACTTTTCAATGCATGATACAGCCTCAGATTTCATATAAGTGCCTCTAATATTCGTCACATAAATGTCTGGAATTCTCACAATATTATAAATAGCCATATTTTTTTTAAAAAGTGTAATACAAGTGACTTCTTTTTGAAACTGGACTGAAAACTTGAAAACTGTCATTTTTATGATTGACAACAAAGTACACAGGGGATGTATGGATACTCAATAGAGAGTAACACGTAATGTGTACACGAGACGCCCTAACGTCTCTTGTCCGTGAGATGGTGCGCTCTATGGTACTAACTGAAGCGCTTCCCCCTTATTAACTCAATCAACATGGAACCACCTCAATTGTGTGCGAACATGATATGGGGTAAATAAAGCGACCCGTAAAATCCCCAAGCGTGGTAGGGTACTTGACAGTCATGAATGAACAGGTCTCTCGATCTCAGATGCCACCCTTTCGTCATTTGCTCTGAATAGATTACCATGGTTGAACCTTACATTCTGCAGGTTGTAAGGTTGATTATTTCTGTCTAGCACAAGTACAATAACTCGATGAATCTTTTGTCTGACAAAATATTCACAATCATCCCAGGTTGATGTATACTGAGCCTCTCTAGGTTTGTTCTCCAGACCACTATTTGTGAGGCACATGAAAACATCAGCTACAAGCTACACAGGATTTTCTCTTTGCACTAAACAAACATTCAACCTTAATCTGAAGCGACTTCCTATTCATACTAACCAGGAAGTAGTCTCTTCCAATGGTCATGGCCCACATTCTTGTCTTTTCAGCCCAGTCCTTTCTAGACAACAAATGCCCTAAACTGAAGCAAGTCTAGGTTTACTCCAGTTCTGAATCCTACATCTCACTGCGTCTTTCTTACAATTGCAACGGAATTATTTGTTTCCATCAAACTTACGTATATACACGTATTAGACTAAACCGGAAAAAGGTGACTGATCATTCATATTCATATGTTGTTATTACTTTGAACAGGCAGTCTGATTTAATAGCATGTGCGTGTGGTCCTGTTAGACAAGAGTTTAATGATGTTGATGCTTAAGTTCATGTATTCCAGTTTGCTTTGAATCTTAAAATATAACTGGCTGAATATAATGGCAACTTCATCTAAATTGGCTGTTTTCGATTCCCAGTCAATTCTCTCTCGCCCTGTCATATGATATGGAGATCTCAAAATCACATCACTGATCGAATACTGGACATTATGGCAATCACTCATGCTTCACCTTGGATTCTCTGTCGCCAAGTTGTTGTGCAGGAAAACGATCCCGTGTCAATCCACGCTGGACAAACCACCCTTGATAACCTGGTTAACATCGTGCACAAATTTCGTCTGCTAAGCGAGAGGTGAGGCCGTATCGCTTAGTTCAACTCGAAATGACCTCACATGAGGCAACACGCCGGAAGTCCCAGAGCTCCAGACAGTGTCTGACGGTTTAACGACGCGATGTATTAGAGCGCAGGATTGACGGTCAGAATGGTTTTTCGCTTGTGAATATTTAAGTGAGTGTGTTTAGTTTTACGCCGCACTCAGCAATGTTCCAGCTATATGGCGGCGGTTTGTAAATAATCGCGTCTGGACCAGACAATCCAGTGATCAACAACATGAGCAGTGACCTGGGTAATTTGGAACCGATAGCGTCTACCAAGTCGATCAGCTAGTCTGACCAGAGACCATATATATGGTCTCTGGTCTGACCACCCGATCCCGTTAGTCGCCTCTTACGACAAGAATAGTCGCCTTTATGGCAAGCATGGGTTGCTGAAGGCCTATTCTTCCCCGGGACCTTCACGAGTCGTTTGTGAATATTAACGTAATATGGGTAATATGATAAATATTGCTGAAATTTCGTCATCACGTGTCAGGACAGGAAAACTAAGATCCAGAATGAATCCCTGTCCAACCTATCTTTGGTGTCTTGGTGTCAGTTCAATTTTGTTGATGGAAACAAAAAGGTTTTCCAAAAAATGTTGTGCACTACATAGATAAGGTCCTCGGTTTTTTTCACGTTTCCCATTTCCCTACCGCTGTAACTGTAGCTGGGCCTAACTTACATTTACAGATGTTTCACACTGTTGCCAATCTACTACATAAACTGTAGAGGTACACGTGAAGAAAAACACTTGTTTGTTTTCTATTTCCAACAATACGTTAGTGACAGGTGACAGCACAACCAGTGTTGCCCGTATGTGTAAAGATCATGTGACAGCCACCATGACTTAATCAATACGTACATTCTTTCCTATTTAGCTTTGCTGTTTATTCATTCAAGTTGTACTCCAATCTCATCGTGCTGAATCTTACAGATCCCTTGATCTGTCAGTTCAAGTGGATATTTGGGTTCTATAAATGTGTCATATGTTCAGAGAATTAAAGATGCACAGGTGTGATAGGCAAGTCTGATGAAAATTGACATGCACTTTGAGTTCCACCGGGAACAAAACAAAAACCTCTGGGGCGGTATTCTAAAAAAGTCTAAGATTTCTCTTAAGTTTTGTCTTAAGTTTTCAAAAATTGACTTAGCTAAGTCAGAAACTTAAGTTCGTATTCATAAAGTGACTTAGTCAAAAACTTAGCTGAGTCGGACGTTAAGTCGATCATAAACTTAAGTTCTTGGCCGCGGTGCGTGCGCATCGTTGCTAGTGGGAAAATACCAGCAACGGAAAACTTCCGGTGGAACTCTTTAATGCAAGAAAATAAAAAGTGACGTCAAGCGGGGATTCCCTTCTGTCATCGGAACGCAGACGACAAGAAATCATGGCCGAGACCGATGCTAGCAAGAAAAGAAAACCCAACTGGCATAAAGAAGAATGTCTGCTGTTAGCAGAATTAGTGAAGGAGAGGAAGACTGTAACAGAGGGGAGATTCGGACCGGGTGTGACTTCGGCAAACCGACATGAGGCGTGGCAGGTGAGTGCATTCAACACGTTAAAGAACGTCTTATCAGGATAAATTTGATAACACGTAATTATGTATAATTACCTCATGAATTGATGGTACATTGTACAATAGGAAATATATACGAACCTTCAACATCATCAATTAGTATAAAAATTTACGAGCACCATTTAATGCATTTTATCAATTTTTGTGTAAACTGATTTTTAAAAAAATGGTTGATTTGCACCAATTCCCTCCTTGTAATATAAAGTATTATGCTGTCAGTAATGATTGTTTATTTACAGAAATATTCCGTACATTCTTTTCTACAGACCAAAAGTCGTTTGGTTCAACTTATAATGTCCCTGAGTAATGGTACACAAATACTAAATCAGAGAAATCATTAATCATAATGAAAAATTACTTTTACATTAATTTGAAAATTGTCATGTTCTCTCCTGAAACAGAAGAATGCCAAAACCAAATTTGTTATTTTCAAACCAAGGATCCAGGTAATATTAATCCAAATGTGAACCAATTTTTGTCTTAGAAAATCACAGACACCCTCAATGCAAATGGTCACCAACAAAGAAGCAAAGAGGAGGTCATTAAGAAATGGAAGAATCTGAAGAGTGCCGGAAAAAGTGCTTACAGCACATTCAAGAATTCAACAACTGCAACCGGTAATGTTTAGATTTTATTTCCTACAAAGAGTAATATATCTGGGATAAGGCCTAAATAAATTCTTGGGGTTCCCATGTCTCTACTGACCCAAAATTTTCCCACTGACCATAACAATTTTACTCACCATAATAAATCCGACTTTCTTTCAGTTATGTAAGTATTTTAAAAGCACAGGAGAAAACCTAAAGTAGTATCATATCACACCATTGTTTATGAATTATAAAATCACAAAAACACCAACTTTTAGTTTTGTGTGAGGTAAATCTGTTCATTGCCATGAATAAAATTGATCATCTATATTTCATATGAGCAGGTGACTATGGGTTGATTGTGTAATATTTTTAATCTCACCAATGTGGTATGTTATAGTAGTATAATTAATTCAAAGTAAGTCTGACTATATTTTCAGGCGGTGGACCACCCCCAACACCTATAAGCCCTGTCACAGAGGCGGTGGTGGACTGTATTGGCAGGGATAACACTGTCCTAACCGGGATTGGGCCAATGTCAATGGATTCAAGCTTCATACAGCTCCTACAGCTAGACCAATCCTTCGAAAAGTAGGTAATAAGTTATTGATAGTATTATATGAGTTCCCCAGGCTACATGCATGACTGACTGTGTGAAGTCATAATTTAAAATTAGAAATTAGTTAAACCTTCTTTTAAGATATAAAATAAGAACAGAAAACTGGAATTGAAAAGCATATGTATTAAAATGAATACAAGATTGATGATATACGTTTATGTTTCAGAGAGTTAGAGCCATCATTGGCATCACCATCAACATCAGCATCAGCCTGCACATCAGTCTCCACATCAGCTACTTCCTCAGCAGTTTTGGAAAAAGAGAAGTTGTTACTGGAAATTGAGGTTCTGAAATTACAGAAAATTTATCTTCAGTCAAAAATCAGGAAATTGGAAGAATAGCTTTTCACATGTATTTTACTAGTTCCAAATATACAGAACAATCTTTAACAAGCACAAGTATTGCTGTTATGAAATTGTTGTTGCGTGTGACTTATCCCTAAAATACAAAATTGTGTATGTTATCATTGTTATGTCAAAGGTAGACATCTCTTGTGTAATTTTAAGAGCTAATGACAACCGATGAATACAAACTTAATGAACAGTCAGAATATTGGAAAACAACACCTTGGATTTTCTTTCACTTGAATTGTTGGTACAAGACATTATCTTACTCTGAAATTATGGCATATTTCTTGACTTGCATCTGACATTTTCGCATATTTGGAGGCTTTACTTTTAATGTTATCCAATATTGCTACGACTGATATGACCAAATGGTATCTGTACACTTGAAAGATGATGCCCACTGATAATCTACTTCAGTTTTGGAATAAATTGCATCTTATTTCCGGTACATGATTTTCAGGGCCAGGGGGAATTGTGATCTTCGTAAGACTGGTGTTGATGTTTAAGATGATATACATGTATGTGGTTAAATTAACCATGGGATGAGGTTGAGCCCCTTTTTTTATATCAAACGTTTCAAATTATTATAGTTTTATGGCTTGTTATGATGCTGCTATTTAAAGAATGTACATATGGAATATGTTTGAAATCGAATAACTTGAGGCTTAAACATGGGTAATATTAGCATAATTCTAAAGTGCTAGAACTCAGTCTGATCCACTTTACACTTGATGCCATTTTGCACAGAAAAATGAAAACAAGTCAACCTTGACTGTTAACATAGGAAATTTTGCTTTTACCTACATGAATCATCTGGATGAATCCTAGAATGTATTGCAATGCAAACAATTATATTGAGTTTTTCAATGGATGATATTTATTAACCCTTTGAATGAATTCTTCTTATGATGCCATAATCGTAATCTGTTAAACTATTTCACATCAAAGGAATTATTTATTAATTGTAATGTAATTGCATGATCTTATGACAGACTTTAATAGTCTGATGTTTAGGGTGTAAATTATACCCGCTCTACAGAGTAAGGGGGGTATATAGAGTTCACTCTGTCCGTCCATCCTTCCATCCCAAAATTTGGACCTGAGCATATCTCTGAAAGTTTACATGTTAGGTTCACCAAACTTCACATACATGTCAATCATTACCAATAGATGTGCCTTTTGCTATTTGGAAGTTGGGTTTTTTTTTCAAAATTTGGGGTATTTTTTACTGTTTCCATGGAAACATGACTATTTACTGGCAAAGTGTGTGCAACATGAGACAGTCTATTTCAATTTTATGTCAGGTTTCCACAGGAAAAATAATGTTTCCATAAATTGTTAGTCTAATTAGTACATGGGAAGTAGGGGTATGTAAGCTTTGTTCAATTCTACACTTGTTTCAATTATACTTATGATTACATAGCTCTGTCAATAAGCATTGATTTATACACTTTACTGTAGTGTGTGAACAGTGCTCATTGTTCTCATGTTACCATGTTGGTTATTTATAAACTGCTATATGTAATATAACTCAACACTGCAATTAGTATATTGATAGAATATACCGGGATGCATCATGTGTTCTGTTCTTATTGATACTGTATTGTAGAAAATTGGGTTGGTTTCAGAAACTAATCCTTTCTACCAGTCCTAATAAATGTTGGAAATAATTTTGATAGTTGCTTCAGTCAATCAGTAATGTATGTCATCAGACTTACATGGAAAGTGAGTCCTTGCAAACTGCTCCCTGTACCGAACTCCCATCAAACCTTGTGGAGGCAGGACTGCTGGTGCTGCGGCTGCATTGCGCTGTTGTTGCTGTGGTATACCATCAGCTGGTGGAATTGGAATATTACGTTCCTTGCAAATATTATGCAAAACAGCGCCGGCCATAATGATCTGAAACACATGAAATGACACAATGACAAAATCTCCAATGAACATGGCACATCTTATTACAGCCACTTACAAGATATTACTAAATTGAGTGATTTCTCAATGACATATTTGTATCCCTTCATTTAGCTTCTCATTTTTACCTTGCAAGTTCTCTCTGGGGATTGTCTGATTTCACCATGAAGGACTCCAAATCTGCGCTTCAGTTGGCCAATTCCACGCTCAACACAACTCCTTGTGATCTTGTGTGCTCTGAAAATAATTGTCTTAATATCAAAATATATCAAAATAACTTTGGTTCACACCAGTTTAAAAAAAACAAAAAACAAAAAAAACATGAATGGGGTTAATAATGATATTATTGTATTTATTTAGTGCCTAATATGCTCCATAGATATGCTCAGTGGCACTGTAGCAACATTGGGAAAGGAAATAGTTCACACAGCTTTACAGAAGAGAAGCATGAATTGATAGATGTTAAGTAGATATTTAAGAGTTTGGGTTCCTTAATCTTCTTATGTTATTTGAATTCAATTTTACTGAAAAAAAATTCAGGTATATTATTGTTAGAATGTGCATTATCATAAAAAAACTAAAAAAAACTAGAAAAAGTTGAAGATAGATACAAATTACTTTGATGTGATCTGATCAGTGTTTTGTGTCAGTGCCAAATTAATGTTCTTACATTGAAACACATTATTATCAAATCATTGAATTTATATTATTATTATTATTATTCAAATGATTATGATAATAAATATGATCATCTGTTGGATATATACTTGCATGTAACGCAAGGTTTAATTTGGTTATTTTTTTCCGTATTATGTGTATCCAATTATGATCGCAAGTTTTTACAAACTAGCAAGGGAGGTTACTCCAACATTTTGTGGATAGTTCTTACCGGTTGTAGCGTGCCTGACTGCCGGGTTCTGGGCGAAGGAATGGAGTAAGCAGCCAACGTTTAGACGGATAACCACTATCACCGAGAAGGTGACACCCAGCTGGCAAGTTGTTGCTCTCCATTAAACGGAAGAGGCCACTCTGAGAGAGGATTCTTGAGTCGTGTGTGGACCCAGGCCAGCGTGCCACGATGTCAATGATACGGTCGAAGGGATCGAACACTACCTGACAAATACAAATCCACAGCAACAAGTTTACAAATTTCTTACAACCAATCGACGATTCAAAATTTTGTGAGATTATTTGGAAATAAGCTTTGAGAACACAAATATATGAATCTGTGAAGAAAGTACCTGTGTGTTTATGCTGTGGTAGTGATGTCGATTGACGTAAACATCCTCATTTACAGTTGGTGCCTGTATTTGTATATGCGTGCCGTCAATGACGCCGATCACCCCTGGGAAGTTCGCCGTCCGGTGAAACTCCACCTTGTTGCGTTGACACTCTGCGGGACTGGGAAAATGTATAAACCGTGCCACCATGGCAGGGGCGGACAAGGCTTCAACAGTCGTGTATATCGCACGTGAAACGCTCGGTTGACTCAACCCGTGATCATCCCCATTACACAATTGAAACTTGCCTGTTGCCAGAAACCTCAAAGTTACTAAGAGCTTTGTTGTTGCATCAATAGCATGATTCCGTCCAGTCAGTGGCTGTATTTGTGCTCCAATAAGTTGCAATAAAAACCTAATACCTTGTTGATTCAGTCTGTATCTTCTAAGTAGTTCCTCGTCATTCATATCATTGAATCTGTTGGATCTTGGTAAATATACACGCTGTGCGGCTGCCATTTTGGTTAGACTTAAGTTGAAATCCTATATTTAAGCCTACATGGGTGCAGGCTTAAGAACTAAGTCAAAAAACAACAAGACTTAAGTCTAAAACTTTTATTGAATATGACTAAGAATAAAGAAGTGATTTAAGACAAAACTTAAGTTTTTCAAAAAAAACTTAAGTCATTTTTATAGACTTAAGTTTTTTTTAGGACTTAAGACTTTTTTAGAATACCGCCCCTGGCCCCTATGTGTATACTGTCACTGACGAGGTATTAGTACTAACTAATAACTACTATCTCTTATAAAATTGAAAATGTTAAACCATTTCAAAATATCTACTACTTACGTTTAAGGGTATATTCGGATGAAGAGTATATATTCATGATTTGTTGTACAGATACACGCTCAAACGAGCACGCAACATACATTTAACCAGTCCGCAAGGCAGGATTCTGAATGAAATTACACGTCAACCAACCAACCAACCAACCAACCAAAGAATCAATCAATCAATCGGTCAATCAATCAGTCAATCTACGGTTGTACAAGAGCAAAACCAAATTTAAAACAAAAACAAATTAAAAAACAAACAGATATATGAAACATAATATTTTCGTCATAGGAACTATTTCTTAACAGGATTTGTAAAATATTTATGAATTTAGTCAGGCACTTCAGTTCTTTTGTCTCGTCACGATATGGTTGAGATATTGCCCATGTGACGTTAAATATTAACTCAATCACTCAGTTCTTTTGTGCAAGCTTTACAAAAGTTATATACGTTTTGATGGCTCTTGCACGTGAGTTCTGTCACATTGTGTAATTACACACACAGGCAGTTGTGGTACTTGTAGACATGACATGTTATGTCTGTTGATTGCAAACCAACTACATAAATTTTTCTCTATTGACTGGATCGGAGGGAAACCGCTGCAAACGCAGTATCAAATCCTGCTTTGTACTTGAACGACCGACAGTTTCTAGTCTCTCAAATAGTTCATCATCTCAGTATTTGTTGATTGGATCTAACGTAAATGGAGAAAATATGAGCATCTATTTACAAACCCAACATCTCTATACACACCACCCGTGGGAATCGAACCCGGTCTTCGGCGTGACGAGCGAACGCTTTAACCACTAGGCTACCCGATGGCTTCCATATAGAAGAAGGTTACTAGTCCTGGTTAGAAAAGATCTTCAGTAATCGCTGTTTGTAGAAAAAGGCTAGTAACGGGATCGGCTGGTCAGACGCGTTGACTTGGTTGACTTATCTCGTCGTGCCCCAATTGCCTAGATTCTCGCTCACAATGTTGACCACTTGGTTGTCTGGTCTTGGCTGATATAGAATTTACGTCGCACAACAATGGCAAAGGACACATAAGTACATTTGTTTTCATGCGCGTTAATACCGAGATCGAAAGGTCCTTTGTCCTTTCATTTCTTTGAGGAATATGTTTGTGTATCAACTGACTCTTTCTGCATGTGGTGTTGTGAGGAAACGTGATGGTTAAAGCTGAACAATTGAGTTATGTTAAGCCCATTTCTGGTATCCATCGGCAGTGATATTGCTTGCCAATTGCATAATAGTAAAACTACCCTTTCACTCCTTCTGAATATAACAAATACGACTGTCATGTTTACAAGCTGACCCGTGTGTACAGCGATACTGACGAGTCAATCTGACCCACACGTACACTAGAGTGAGTCAGTGAGTATAGGCACAGTCCTCTGCTGGGGAAGATTATTATGAAATGTTTTCTATTCATGAGCTTCATAGAGCCCTTAAACACGCTCAAGGTGCAGCAGTGGGAACTGATAACATAACGATAACGGTATCAACTCCTAAAGCACTTGCAGAATCGTGCTTGGAAGCCTTGGAATGTTTTTGATAGTATTGGGACGTCAGCTGAATTTCTTTCTTCATGGCGTGATGCTATAATTGTTCCAATTCCTTAACCTGGACGTCACCATACCGATTCACTAACTAGCTGCGTTTACATAACCATGGAACGCATGATCAGTTATTGATTAGTTTGTCACTTAGAAACCAGGAATCTACTTACTGGCATACGATGTGGTTCATGTAGGAAACCGAAGTAAAGATTTACATGAGTTAGCATGACATACTAAGAAATATTTCCCTTCCTCCATGTGTGTGTATGAATGCACCTACCTAACACTGTAAAATAACCTGCACCCATGGTTTTCATATGTGATGATAAACAGAGGACTTCGGGATACATTCATCAGCTATGATGTTTTGTTCAACAGAAAACATTTTATGAGATAAAAAAATTCCCAAGAAATGTTCAGGTTTCAATTTGATATTACGCATTGATTCATATAAAAGCCACTTTGGCTGTATTCCAAAGTTTTCAAATTAAGAGAGTCAATTTTAAGATTTAAGAAGTTGATCTCCCACCACCTAAGCCTAATATATTACCTCATTTAAGTTCACTTATCTGCATGTTGTCTCATTTGAGGGACGGTACTTTAGCGGAAACTTAAGAATGAAAAATTGCAGCCAATTTTTTTCTAATTGGACAACGAAAGTTTCTGACACATTCTAATGAGCTCACCTGGTTAGAATAGGAAGCAATAAAAAAATCATCGAATGATTTGGCAGGGGACCTCCCTGCCACTGGAAGCAGCCATGCTTTAAGAACTTAAACTCTACAAGCAATGTGAATAATTCTACCACTACACAATTTACTAGGCTTCATTCAATCAAAACTGCAAGTTTCTATCTTCAACAGGAGGAGCCGCTACGCATAAATCAGTTACTCAACAAAGAAAAAACCCAAACAAACAAACACTGGTTGCCAGAGCATAGTTAACTATTAAAACCCAAACTACACATTAAGGAGAAAATTTGGACCGCCCCCTGTGTTATATATTAAAATCAATTCGATTCAGCATGACAAAAGCCTCCTCGTGGGTCTGTGAGTGACGACATGTCTCTTCATGTCTAGCAACAGAGCTCCAGCCTTCAGACTTTTGAGGGCCAATCCAGTATGCTCCTTTTACCAATATATCACCTTGCCCCAGCTTACCCCAAGAATCTAATCTGTGAATACATCCTAACCAAACCGCCTCGACCCCAGAACCAGTTCCTGTTGAGTGTCCCAAAGATGCGCTTAGCTTTATTCGACAAGCGATCTTTCTGGCATGTCCGTTAAATCCACAACATGTCAACATTAAACTTTCTGATTCTGTCTCAACCTGTTACTACCTCTTCAAACCCACAATGTACAGTTTTCTGTGTACTGTCCTATTGTTTAACTGCAGCGAAATGGGCATGTACAAGTGCTTGGATACACGCGCATCATAGCAAAAAATGAAATCTGATAAAACTAAGCGTTCGTGTTTATGTCTTCTTTTTAAAAATGTAACAGTTGCGTTTCTTTTGCTGTTCAGTGTATTATCTTAAAATCAAACTCTGTCGTCCTATGCCATGACGTCAATCACTGGATTGTCTGGAAAAAACTACATTTCTTGCAGACACAATACAACTGTCACTGCAACCGGACAATACAACAAGTACACACATACTCGTGATATAGTCGGAATTGTATAATCGCCTCTGAGATGTCCTATACCCGTATCACGTTTGTGACGTAATGAGCCGGAACGCTATCGCAATGAATATTGACAAACCAAAATTATTTCACTCGGGACATAAACTTGATATGAAAGGGGAAGCTCGTTTAACTATTAAAGGAGAAAATCAGTAATATATCATAATTAGATCACTCTAAAATTAGTGACGAGAAACAATTTTTTTTAAAATGTCAATATTATTAGCAAAAAGCGTAAAAACTACTCGCATTCCGAAAACTATCGAGAGCTTAAGGCCAGAGTTGTTAACACCTGACCTGTCCTCATGGGCACCAGTTGCAATACAGACACTGCCAACAGTACTTGGTTTTCTTTCACCGATTCAACTTCTGAAATGCCTCACAAAGATGATGTCGTCACAGTAGCCGGTGGACTTGCAGCAGATCGCTCTTCACGTGTACAGTTTAGTACAGTATGCTACTACTGTATATTGTAGAGGTGTACAAATGCGAGGTTGTGAATAATGCTTATTTCTACCCACTTACTTCCAGCTGTAATTATCGTCAATGTATAATCATGATACGAAAAGTCATATTCAGATAGCTATTTTTTATATTCATTTTATGAGTGACTCTGGGACACGTGCCTACAGGTTTAGATAGTAAATGTCAAGAAATACAACAAACACTAGTAGAGCATGTGTGTCGACGCTGAAAACCATCGTGTCACGGAACACGATCACTTCATCGATACCTGCCTTCGGAGGAGTAGGCACAGTTTCTATGACTACGGCTGTTTTGATGAAAATATACTTATCAAACGCTATTCTCGTGTTTATAAATACATGACTTGAGTCATGTTTTCATTTCATGTGTTCTTCTGTTGAAGAAGGTGGCAGGTGCAGACAACTTAAATCTGTCAGAGTCAGCACTTGGTTGCGTGTATTGTCTACTCGTGTATTTTATGTTATGTGTGTAAGGGTAGAATTTTCTTTAATATCCGTTTCGTCACCGACTTCTTAAATTTGAGATATGAGGTAATCATGACATATGAAAACAATATACGATTCCAAATGTCAAGACTTTTATCATTAAAAATTATTTAACATGTGGTATATTTGGGATTATACTTTCCTACTAAAGTACAAATTCTAGTACTTGTTTTAGATGAGCCCCATCCGGGATTCGAACCAGCACCCTCAGAGTCACGCCAGCGCACAAAGTCAGTCGTCTAACCTACTCGGCGGATTAGGCAGCTGTCTAGAATTCGTTCTGTACAAAGAAAGTGTAATACCAAATATAACGTGTGTCACATTTGGCCAGTATCTAAATGACACTGTGTATTCATACCTTTAAAATGTTGTTCAAAAGGTAATTGGAACCCCAGTGTTTCACTCTTTTATTCACTTACAACAATTCTGTCCAACAACCTTTGTGGGCTAAATGTTCCTGTGAAATTTCTCATATAAACGACTACGAGGACTAAAGTTGGTGGGTTCTGTTGGTGGGTTCTGTTGGTGGGTTCTGTTGGTGGGTTCAATTATTATGTTTAACAGATAAAAATGATAGGGTTCGGGTCATCTTGACACAGTCAGGCTAGTAAGGCACATCATCAGCTCAGGGCCCTTGTCCCCTCTACTCTCAGCCCAGACAAATGAGACTTGTCTAGACTCCCCAACACTGCAGCCTTCTGAATTATTCAGAAGGGCTGAGTTCCCGATGGAGAATAGGGACACTCTCCTGATCTGCTCCTTCCACTCCATTACTATTATCACTTCCATTAAACGAAGGAGTCAAAATTCCTCCCATCCCTGACAGTAATCACCAATTATATTTCATGTCGTTGTATGTTTACTGTTCCAATAACAAATAACCATTTTAATACAAAGAGCAATGTAACGTACCTGTGCAGTTGATGAAAGGTGGAGTCCAGCTGCCATTGACCATGCAGGTGTTGTTGACACTGACAACGTCCAGCGGTACATCTCTGTAGTTGGTGTGACATGTACATGACCTCACACTCCCTGCTAGCTTGGATTCAGAACTGCAGGTTGCGTTAGGAATAGGTTCGTCAGAACATATATCCGGTTGGTATATGCTGAGATTGGCTGCAGTATAATAGAGTTGTCTGTTTGAAGAAACTAACTAGAAATCTCCAAAACTAATTTTGTGCAATCCAAAATGTAGTTGATATGGAAAGTACTGTATACATAGACAAATAATTTCAGTGCTCTAGCGACATACATAATTCAAAACTACATTTGCATTAAATAGAAACATGGTTGCCAAAACGAGATTCAAGGGAAATAGTGAAATACCGACCGAAACACACCGAAACGCGTCCTCCAAAACAGTTCAGAACAACGATGAAAATTCCTGGTGCTGAAATATATGAGTGATGTTGCTATTGCTTTATCTTGTATATAAATCTGTTCTATGCCGCATTACTTCACTCATGCTTGACAACGGTGTAAGCATCCATACCGAAAAGCTGCATCACATACAATAAAGGAGTTGTTATCCATAACGAATCATACTTTCTTCTCACATATCCTTTGTTCGAATAGTGCCAATCAAACAAAACAAATATAAACGTAAAGGCAGGTCAGCAATTTTTGTTTTGTTATGTCCACGTCGGTGTCCACAATAATCATGAAAGGAATATACTGTAAAGGTAAAACACGCAGGATTTTGGGCCATGTCGGTTGCGTCCTTGACTAGGTTCGAATTCCTGATTGTGATTATGATTATGATTATGATAATTATGTCTGTCATTATCATACATGTGATGGAGGGTTGCACTAACTTTAAGAGACAGTGAGATAAGTACTGTTATATCTCTATCTCTGCATTTGGGTGTTTCTACAAACCTTACAAAGACCTACCTTCCAAACACAGCGGCGCTTTAGTCACACGATGCACACTGCATCGCCTCCCTGACGGACACGTGTGATCTGCGCACGGACCCATTAGCTCCTTGGAAACAAAAATAAACCGCAGAAATTAAATCCACATTTTTGTGTGACCAGAGACTGATTTATATTTGTAGTTGGTGGTGGTGGCAGCGAATGTTTGAAGCGCTGGTAAAATACTCAGCGTTGTAGTGGCCATATTGGAAGTGTAATTGGAGTTATTTCCCTTGGGCAATTCCCTGAATTCTCTCTCTCTCTCTCTCTCTTTCTCTCTCTCTCTCTCTCTCTCTCTCTCTCACACACACACACACACACGCAGCTGCCACTCCATTTATCTTATCATCTCAAGAACCTTATCACTTGATCATTTGTTCTCAGAATATTCGTTAACGTCTATATCTGGCCTTGAACTCAGGTGTGGAAAAATACCTGGCAGTGACTAGTTACTGACCCCGTTTTGATTTGTGGAATATTTCAATGAAGGATCAATACTTTCTGCCTTTCATGACGACTGTTTAATTCATTTCCCCCGTAACTCGGGACCTACAGTCTCCATTGATCTCTCTATTGATCTACTTGAAACCGCGATATGTCACCACAATTCTTCCCACCTCAACGTACTCATGAGAACCACGTCAAAACTTAAATAAGAAATCTGATTTGATTTTCGAATGGTGTACTGGTGCATTTTAACAAAACCCGTCATTGTGGAATAGAATTCCACTATACACCGTAGTCACTTTCTTCACACATTATAAAGAAAATAAGGCACTTTTACCTTTGGCCACCAAGAAACATCACTATGTTTCCATCGTTGTTTCCGCGAAAGTTTGGTCGTAGAGCTGTTTTCCTTATGAAGGTGGCACAGGTGAAGTCCTGGTTCGAATCCGAATGAAGAACAACCAGAATGAGCATAGCATTCAAAAGCACACTCCCTCACAACCACTCTTCCCACAGTGACGTCAAATAAACTGTTTTCCAGATAGAAACCATCTTCTATAACACTAGTTTCATTGAAGCAAAATAACTGAACTGGACGCATGTAAGTTAGTATAAAACTTAACATGATAATTACTGTCATTTTGAACAGTTCGCAACTTGATGACACAATATCGTCATCTGTGAAGGTTGAGCTCCGCTGGATACTGCCAGGTTCCTGACGGTTTCTTGCTGCACTGAAAGACCACCAATGCCACGCCACCACCACAAGGCGATCAACGATATTGATCAATATTTTTCATGTTGGGCAATGAAGGTTTAATTTTCTGGAAAGAAAGTTACATGTACTGACAGTAAGGTCACAGGGGACGTGTGGATTTCAAGCAGCAGAATATATGTATCAGCAAGCGAGAATCCAAAAGGAGCACGTTTAGTGCAGTTAGTGTTGCTGGGTTGAGTCCCACGCAGCGACCGCTATTTCCACAGTAAATAAGATAGCTCACTTTGTGTGCTGTGGATTAGGTGACTGAATCTGACGGTGTCGGATCTAATCCGGTATGCTGTACACGCCAGGATAAGTACGTGAATCTTTACTTTACTGAGAAAAGGTAATCCCAAATATGACATGTGGTACATCTGACTTTCTAAATTTCAGGTTTGAGTGAGTGAGTTTTTTGCAATGTCCCATCAATACCACAGCGGTTGAGTTTAAATTGACATCGGACTCATATGCCCAGTGAATGGAAACTTATACTTTAAAATGACATAACACTATATTACATAATGCTACTGGTCATCCAAAACTGTCTGTACCTTAGTTGTCCTAATATAACAGATGCTCTTGATGAAAGAGTGATTACGGTCGATAATCCAGATCTAAGGGGGATGTCATTAACTTTTGAGCCTTGAGCATTTTTCGTACCCAGGTGTCACAACCTATGGTACGACATTGAACCTTAGGGTGTAGCTGATGTGATATATAAGGTTTGGTATTCTACACTCAGAAGTTATTGAACAGCTACCATTGACAGAAAGAGACCCCCCTCACGGCAGTGAAAATGAATAAATTTGAGTATAGAGCAGTAATTACGCTTTAGTTCTTGAAGGAAACTCGGAGAAGAACATTGAAGAAAGGCTTTCAGCAGTTTATGGGAAGTCTTCCCCTTCATCTGCTACCATCAAACGATGGGTCAATGAATTTAAGCATGGTAGAAAGAGTCTTGATGGCCCCCGTCCAGGTAGCCCAACAACAAGCACTAGTCAGGAAAACATTGACAGAGTGCATAGACTTGTGCTGGAAAATAGTCAAATCACACTCCACGAGTTAGAGGAGACCACAGGCATTTCACACAGATCCATCGAGACAATTCTTCATGAACATCTCGTCATGTCTAAGGTATGCGCAGATGAAATGAAGCAAACGAGGGTCACCATAAGTAACTCCATGCTAACCAGACACAACAAGAATCCAGAAGATTTTCACTTTAGGCTAGTAACCTGTGATGAAACCTGGATCCACCGCTATGATCCTGAGAGCAAACAAGAATCCATGGAATGGAAACATGTCACTTCTCCCAGGACCAAAAAGTTCAAAGTCTCCAGATCAGTGCAGAAGGTAATGGCGGCAGTCTTCTGGGATAGCAAAGGCGTCATCCATATAGATTACTTACCAAAAGGAAGAACAATGAATGGGGAATATTACGCTAACTTGTTGAGGCAAGTGCGACAGTCAATCAAGGCTTCTGTCCAGGAATGCGGGTACGAAATCTTGCCGTATCCACCCTACTCTCCAGACCTGGCACCAAGTGGTTACCATCTCTTCCCAAATCTCAAGAAACACTTGCGTGGTCGTAGATTTCAGGACGATAATGAGCTTATTGCTGCTACTGAGGCTTGGTTTGAGGACCAAAATGGCGCCCTCTACAGAGATGGCATCAGCGCCTGGTAGAAAAGATGGAACAACTTAGTGTCTTCACTCGCAAGGGGACTATGTTGAAAAATAAATGTGGTTCATGCCAATATTTTGTGTTTTTCTATGCAAGGCTCAAAACGTATTGACATCACCTCGTATGCTGATCAGAGTGTTCATCTGTTTTCCTCAGCCTGGCACCAGCCATTGTTTTTTTTCTTTCTAGAACGTTACGTATATAGATCTAAATTGACAGTGAGTGAGTGTAGTTTTACGCTCACAGTTAGCAGTATTCCAGTTTTATGGCGGCGGTCTGTGAATAATCGAGTCTCGACCAGACAATCCAGGGGTCAACAGCATCAGCATCGATCTGCGCAACTGGGAACCGATTGCATGTGTGAATCAGGTCATCTTGCCTGACCACCCGATCCCGGTAGTCTCCTCTTACGACAAACATGGAATATTGAAAATCAATATTCTTACCTGGACTTTCGCGCGCCTCTACATTTAAAAACGACGAAGCGGTTTCACTATCAGATGTTGTTTTGTTTGTTGTTTAACGCCGAACTCAGCAATCCTAGCGCTATATGCCGGGGGTCCGAAACTAATCAAGTCTGAGACAGACAATCCTGTGATCAACATCATGAGCATCGGTCTACGCGATTGGGATACAATGACGTGTCAACCAAGACAGAGAGATTTATAGCTGTTTGACCTGGGTATCTACTTCAAGCTAACATCAAACTTCTTGCTTAAATTATCATCTTCCCGTTTCACCAAACACTACATTCTGACTGATGTGTACATAGGAACAGAAGAGCCATGATGGAAGAACAGCTGGTGTCCATTTCCTATTTTGTACTTGGAAACCTTCACTTTCATTCAGTACTACTAGTATTTGATGGGAAGGAGTATGGTTTCAGGTTGTTTTTAGCAATATTCCAGCAATATCATGGCATGGGACACTAGAAATGGACTTCACACTATGAGGGGAATCAAACGCAGGCCTTCGTGTGAGGAGTCAACGCTTTATCCCCTGAACTACATGAACCCCACCCGTTTAATGATGATCCAAACAAATGATCCTGTTGAAGAAGGTATATAATGGACAGCGCTATCCGCTATCCCTAGAGATTCCCCAATATAATAGAAAGGAATTTGTGCTATGAAGTCAGATATACTTTGTACTATTTTTAAGCTTTGATTATACTGTTTACAACATAGAACCCTACCACTAAGTCGATGTCTTGTGTTCTGTATAAGACAGCTATTAAGATTGACTTACCTTTGCATGCAGGAGTAATGTGTCACCGCTGTTGCAGAATACCATGAGTATCATTGCAATGGAGATTTATGCAATACCCAGCCTGTCTTTGAGTAAATTAATTCCATATAAAATTCATTACAATAACAAATAGTTTCTGACAAAATACAACAAAACAATTCACTTTGTGCTTGTAAAGTTCATTGTCAAAATGGACATGGCATGTAAATTGCAACAAGATGTAAATAGGAATAGGGCACTGCTGTGTCCAATAATAACTAAGTAACAGATCTACCAACATATTGCACAAGAAACCACATGTTATCAGATCCCACTCACAAAACAACCAGCCAGGGAAGTAGCTGACATGGAAACTTCAAACAAAAAGAAACCAGAAAATACACCTACTGCATCATGGATTTATGTGTTATTGTTAATTTGATACATATGAATGCGGACATAAACTGAAGCTTGATTTCAGTGCTTAACTTAAAGGTATCAAATCAATGCTCATCTATTTGGTACATGTACTTCAAAGCATTTGATACCTCTGAACGTGAGCCTAATTTCAATACTTGACTTTGACATTACAACAATGCTTATCTGCCTGAGACTTCCCATAATTTGATACCTCGGAATGTTAAAGGAAATCATAGCTTTATCTTAATGCTTGACTTGAAGGTATCAAATCAATGCTTAACACCATGGTATGTCCAATCATTTGATACCTATGAAAGTTAAGAGAAACCAAAGCCAGATTTCAAAAGTTAATTTTAAGGCATCAAATGAATGTCTCGTTAGTCTAAGACTTCCAATCACAACAGGTTGTACATGTACAGACACACCCATGTGGTATAATCCTGGTTGCATGTTGACACAACCATCATAAAATGGTACCAAGATGTGGTACATGGAACGTTGAGAAAGTGTGACATTTGCTGCTGTGAAGACAATATAATATTACAGAAAGTAATATGACATTTGTTCATGTAACCAAAGATGAAAACTGACATATAATTAGCAATGGCATGTGATTATGTAACGAAACATGACGCTTGATCATGAAACCAAAATGGCATTTGATCATGAACACAATGATGACATTTATGATTTAATCATGAAGCCAAATATGGCATTTGATCATGAAACCAAATATGACATTTGATCAGGGTAGCAAAGATGACATGCTATCTCGTAACCAGATATGATGTTTGTTCATGTAACAATGATGTTTGACCATGGAGACATGCATGATCAGTCACTTCTGGACTCGCAATTCCACGGTTGCAGAAAAAATCGCGAAATTTACCTTTCCATGCAGAAAAACGTCTGGTCCATGGAAAACGCATTTTCTTGCAGAATCTGTGCAGAATTTGCCACTTTTCTTAATTAGCTTATTTTAAAAACTGACTGAAAAATGACTGACAGCCAAAATGGAAAGTAGAGTTAATGTCAAAAGTAGGATCGGTTACACATAAAACAAACTGACATATGTACTGTGATGACATTTTCAAAATAATCATGATTAAAGATACTATATTAATAAAGTAAGTTTTAGGCATCTTTCAAATATTATTATATGAATTTGACACTGCAATTACATTCTCAAAATCGATCATTCTGAAAACTGAAATTATTTCGGATTTAGTTTAAATATGAAATTGTTATTTGCATTAAGCAGGAAGCTGTTCGTCTGCATCAAAGTTACAAATTCTCTAACACAGAAAAGGTTGTTAGTGCTTTCTCGTCCAACTTACTCAAGATGTGATGTGCACTGTCGACTTGACTTTATATCTGTGTTTGAGAATTAAACTATGAAGGTTTGTATAATGTTTTTTTTTGTTTTTCCTAAATGTTTTAACCGCAGAATGTTTTGCAGAATATTGATAAATAGGGTGCAGAATTAGCTTTAATTTGCCGCAGAATTCTTGAAAATATTCCGCTGAATCCAGGAGGGATTGTATGATATTTGATTATGAAACCGAAGATGACATTCGAAAAAGAAACTAAAGATGATGATTATGCAACCAAATATTTGATCATGAAAACAGGTGACTTTTGATCATGAAAACTGATAACATTTGATCACAAAACCAAAGATGACAGTAAATCATGAAGCCACCTACTCCTTCAGCTTCAAGTTCCATCTATGGTGCACACCTGGGACACAAGGCATTAGTTCTGTTCCCTTCATGAAACACTGTGGGCACCAGGCACTAGGCACTGAGCTTGCTTGGAGTTAGGATCCACATAATGAGTTGTGTGAAGGACCAGCTGGGATACCCATTGTGAGATTTTTGAATGACTAGATGGAATATAAATCTCCAGGTCTGTGAATGACAAGCAAGGAATTTTATCCTGAGTTCATAACAAAACAAACAGGGCATCGGGCAAAAGCATGATGGGTACTGTGAAGGACAAGCCGGACTACACTTCAGGGGAGGGGGACTCATCAGCCACTTGATTCATGGGTATTTTGTGACAGTAAAAACTACTGAAGATCATGGACAAGGCAAAACAGAATTGAAAATTAATTTGGGTGATAGTAGGACAAGATAGTGATTGTGTAAGGTGAAATATGGCCAAAGTCTCCACATTACTCCACATTACGTAGAATATAAATACAGGTTATGACCAAGACTTTTTATGGATAAATCTTCTCTTAATTCTTTGACACACATGGATAAATAAGATTTATCCATAAAAGATCTTGGTCATACATTTAACAACTTCTAAATGCCGCTAAAAGACATAAATACAGGACGATGCTGTAAATATGTAAATCCATTACATGTTAATTTACATGGGCTTTTTAACAGTTTCTTCATTTGTTTTGTTTTTCTCCAGGTAATGGTAACACAGGTTAGAATCAGAGATGCAGCAAAATGTACGAAATAATTCCTTTTCATAACAGATTTATAAAATCTATTTACAAATGGGAAGGAATATCATAATATCATATATAGAATCTTTAGGTCTAAACTCATGATGAAATGCTGTTACAGTCAACCAAGATCAATCTACAACAGTGAATGAGTTTTCGTTTTAGGCCACTTTTACCAATGTTACAACAACATGAGCACACTAGAAAAAGGCTTCACACACTGTACGCTTCTGGTGTATCGAATCTTGGTCTTCAGCATGATGGATGAACGCCTTGACCATTTGGCCATCCCACTACTCCTGAAACTTCAAGAAATGGTGGGAGAGAATGGCCCCCATCTTGTGACAGTAGCTAGCCACCTCCTGTGCTGATGTAAATGAAGTCTGGACCTGCAGGCAGAGGGTTAGGTTCTCAGCCTTCTCTCTCCTCAAACTCCAGTGCAAATGGCTGTGGTCGGATAAGGAAGTCGTACTCTCCCTCCAGGCAGAATTTCTTGGAGACTGGTTTGACGGTCAGTTGATGCATGATAGTAGAGAAGAACAAGAACAGCATGATCTCAGCCAGACTTTCTCCAGGACAGCGCCGTGTTCCAGCACCATACGGCAGGAAGTGGTCAGGAATCTCCAGGGAGTTTTCCTCTGTGAGGAATCTGTATCAAAACATTTATCAATGATTAGAATATCATACAAGCTCACCTCCATCTGAAGTCTCTCACCTAAAATTACATGTGATTTATTAAGTCTGGATCTATCAAATCCGGTCATGAAGTAGAACAATATTTCTGTTTCTCTAATATATCAAGAACCACATATGAAGACAATACAAAAACATGTAAAAATTAATATACTAAAACTGTCTTCAAGGAAAGTCTTCAAGGCCCCACTGTCTACATATACTGTCCCAATTAAGCTACAATATTGCTGATGTGACATCATTTCCTGCTTGCTCACATATACAAAGTCATCACTGTATGCACCTTCTGGGGTTGAACTTCATCGGGTGCTTCCAGTATCGGCTGTCATGGTGGATGCTCCAGACATTCATCAGCAAGATGGTACCCTCTGTTATGTCGAAGCCTACTCAGTAACAAAGAACATTATTAATACTTGAACAAGGATAAGGTGGTGCACCCCGCTATGTAGAAGCCTTGTCAGTAACAACATACAGTATTAATACTTGAACAAGGATAAGATGGCGCTATCCACTATGTTGAAGACTGGTCAATAACCAATAACAATATACAGTATTAATACTTGAAAAAGAGAGGATGGTGCACTCTGTTGTGTCTAATCCTGCTCAGTAACAACATAGAGTATTAATACTGGAACAACAAGGAAAGGATGGTGCCCTCTGTTGTGTTTAATCCTGGTCAGTAACAACACAGAGCATTAATACTGGAACAACAAAGAGAGGATGGTGCACTCTGCCATGCCGAAGAGCTCAGTCAATATTTAATGGAAAAACTGCACTACAGTCATAGTAACTGTGAGATAACTGAATAAAACCTAACCTTGTAACTTGCAGTTGCTCCTGGCAACGTGTGGCTGAAGGAAAGGGTAAACTGATGCCAGTCTCTCTGCTTCAAAGATAACAGCACTTGTATAAGGGAGATATGGTTGATCTTGTAGAGACGGTAGTCGGTCATTGCCCACAACACCATCCAGTTCCTGTTGAACCTTGACCTGGATGTCAGGGTTCATGGCCATGTATCCCAGAAGCCACGTGAGGACAACAGCGGTGGTCTCATACCCAGCGTTGGCGAAGTCCATCATGAGGAAGTCGATGTCCTCCTTCTCCATCAACCCATGGTCCTCCCCGGTCTCCAGGTACAGGAGTAGATGATCCATCATGTCACGGATACTCCCGGGATCGTAGCTGTCCTTGTGCACATTCATGATCTTCCTCTGATACAGAATCTGTTGCATGGTCTTTTCTTGAACAAACTCCAAATCTTCTCTTGGTGAAAAAGCTTTCAGGAATGGCACATAGTCAACAGCATTGAAGCATTTGGCGAAATTCCGGGCATGAAATGTTGACAGGATCTCTTGCATGACTCGACCTGCTGGGTCAAACCTCTGTCCATACGCTAGCCGAGTCATGATATTCAGACATGCAGATTCAACAGTATAGAAAGGATCCAGGGGTTTGTCAGTCTCAACAAATTTATTGACAACTTCCAAGATGTCTGCTGCCACTATGTCCTCGATGTTGTCTGAGTTGGAGCAGTAAACATCAAGACTGAAGTCCAGGAAATTCCTCTTCATTGCAGTCTTCTCACCATAATCAGCTGTGCTGATACCTGAAACCGAACATTTTAAAATGTTTCTAAAACACGGCTATTACAGTGACATTATAATGATCCTAATATGAGTTTGTGGGCTTTGGACAGTATTCCAGGTCCATGATCAGTCTGACTTGGTCAGAAAGTCTGAAGCAAGTGATTCAGATACAAGGTCTCCACCATTTCAAAACCACCACACATAATACCACAATAACTGATCAAGGCCAAGGACAACATTGTCTGATATACTGAAAGGCTGTGCAATGTACCTTTATTTACCAGTTCAGGCATGAAAACAACACATTGCAAAATGTTGATCGAAAAACGGTATTTGACATACATTCAGAAAACTTCATTTCACTTGGAAATCTTCAGATATTTTCATTATTCACACCGGAAGTTGTGTGTTTGCTGTATACAATGAACAACAACGAACAATTTCATGTGGTACCCATCAGTACTATCAAAATGATTATGGCAAAGGCTTCAAAGGGCAGCAATTTGCGTTGAAAAAGATTTTAAAAGTGATGAAACGTTTTGTTTTTTTCATTTTATATCTTAACCAAGTATTGTGTTGTGATTTTGTTAGAAACAAAGCATAAATTCATGTTAAAAAAACTTCTTGCAATATACTGCAATTTAATTATCTGAGGTTGCTGCAGTGTCAGATCTCGTGAAATTAATGTTCCCTGCCCATGTACTCGTAATTACATCCCTAGGAGGATGGTGGTGCAACCTAGTGGTAGAAGCATTCATTCGCTACGTTGAAGACCAAGGTTTTGATTCCCCCTATGGGTATGATGTTTGAAACCCGTTTTCTGGCATCCCTCGCTGTGATATTCCTAGCATATTGTTAAAAGTGATGTAAAATCATACTCACCTACCCTCTCCCTCATTTACTTCTGATATGTTCTCACCTTGATGTCTGTTTCCATTATACAGGATATGACACACCTCAAAGTCGGGTCGATCACTGAAGTCTCCACCTTTATGTATCAGCCCTTCCAAAACTGCCTCTAGCGAGCAAGCAACCACAAATTTATGGCTGCCCATTCGCAATCGGTAGATATCGCCATACTTCTCTTTGAGGTTTGACAGCTTGATATGAGGCTTGTTGCGAAAGTAGTTGATATGTCCGATCAGTGGCCAAGTCCAAGGGCCTGGAGGAAGATGCTTTTGTGTCTTCTTGAAGATGAAGAACAGACTAAGTGATGTTGCTGCAAGGATGAGGGTCCAGTGATGTGTGTACAAACAATCAGTGTGAAGGATGTCGAGTGGGAGGAGTAATCGCTGGAGGAGGCTTTCCCCATCATGGCTGTGGGTGGACTCATCTACAGGTGGAGCGGAACCAGTCATAGTGTCCCCTGCAAAACATAATTGAGAAAACAGAAAATTGTGAACAGAGTAGTAATCAGTAGAGATAACAACAATAAGAGTTAAATAATGATGTCACATGACTGTGCATGGATGACATACAGTAATGACAAATGCAGTAACAGTTAGTTACAGTTTGATATCACAGAGTGGTGTTACAACATGAATTATAATTACATATGTGTATGTGGCCATTCAGAATGAATCATGACCTTATGTGATGATGTGACACAAAGAGTTACAGTCACAGGTGCTCGACACTGATACGTATTTGGAAATATGACCTACGTATACAAGATATATCTTATATATTTAGGTCATACTTCCAAATATATATCTGAGTCAAGCCCCTATGGTTACAGTATATGACATTACTCATTTACTGTAATACCCAATCCACATATAGGAGTAATGAGAGAGATTAAACAATATCAATCAATATCACGGCACGTGACACCAGAATTGGGCTTCACACATTGACCATCGAACACTTTAACCACTAGCCGAGAGCCGCGATGCGGGGTCATGTCTTGACTGTATACAGAGACCATATAATAGATGGTCTCTGCTGTATAGAACCGCATCGCGGCTTGAATACCCCACCGTCCCAAGTAATCAACCTGCATTATTTTATAAACTGCAATTTGCCAGATGAAAAATACCATATGCATTCCCTACTGGTAATATTTAGATAGTTGTTTCCTCTCCGTGACGCCGTATATAACTGCTACTTCCGACTTCTTGTTGCGTCGTCCATTTGTAAACAAAGTCCCCGGTGACCTCGCCCCTGAGCTAAAAATTCCGGATTGAATTTAACCGTAAATGCATTTCGATAAATACTATTGGTGGTAGGAGTAGCGATGTCCTGTCATCGTGATACATCCTGAGTGATATCAGCTAGTTTTTATTAGTATATGGATCTTTCTGTTAATGCGAAACCTTTACTGTATTGCGGCAGAAAGAAGAAAATTTATCTCTGTTGTGTTATACTTTTTCCGGATTTTAGGAACAGGAACTCAGTCTTTTGGCCAATGAAATAAATGCCACTGATTCAGTGCGCGTTAGAAGCAACATGGACGACCAAGGAAGACAAAATTTACCAAATTTGAAAATATGTGTAGATAATACTGAAGAAGGTGAAATATCGGACAGCGATAGCTCGTTAGAGTCAGAGGCAGCAATAGAGGTTGATGAAGTCGTGAAGACTGATCAGACTGGGAACGATGGAGAGGTTGAGTTTAATGTGAGAATATCGGATGTTGGAACCGAAAACAAAACAAAACCGAAGACAGAGGTATGTTTATGGATATGTGTAAATTTGCTGTTGATTCACACACATATCGTCGTGTTTGTATGTCTATCATTTCGTGAACGACCGGTTTATTATCACTCATAAAGCGACTCTCCTTAAATATGCACGACACGTCAACGGGAAAGTCGCTGCGATCGAAAGCATATTGTAGACTAATCATGGGGTATAGATAAAACGGCACCACAGCAGAACGGACCATATTGGTGAAAACGGCTACTGATTGGTGGGCTAAAACGGCACCATATATGAAACGTTCATATGTTGACTTTTTTGTTTTAATATTTTTTTACATGTTTTATTTCATTTTACATCAAGTTATGAAGCATTCTTTTGGGATGTTTGGTGGTCCTGAGAAGGACCGTTGAGAGTGAGTGTTGGTAACTCAATTAATAATGGGTCCATGGGTTGCTGCACATCTTGTAAGAAGTTGGGTTAAGGACATGTAGCAGGGCGTGGAGTCATCCCACAGATGACATCCTTACCTTGTCAGCTTGCTGATGGGGTTAACCTCTTTGGTCATGTGGACAAGGCGTCCGACTTCGGATCGGAGGGTCCGTCGTTCGAATCCCAGCACGGGACTCGGAAATTTTGTGGCCGCTACATTGGCGCCCAACGTGGGGCTGAGCACGTTCATATGAAATTTGAGCAAAATAAGCCTCAGTACCCAACAATGCGGCCCGGGACGTGCCTTCTGTTGACGGGGAGTGTGTAGCAGGGCGTGGAGTCATCCCACAGATGACATCCTTACCTTGTCAGCTTGCTGACGGGGGTTAACCTCTTTGGTCATGTGGACAAGGCGTCCGACGTCGGATCGGAGGGTCCGTCGTTCGAATCCCAGCACGGGACTCGGAAATTTTGTGGCCGCTACAGACAGATCGCCATCCTTGAACAGGCTGCACGCTTTGAACACTTCATCCTGCCTTGTTGGTGAGGTCTTACAGACATAAGCCTAAAGGCGTCCCTCTTGGATGACCCTGGTTCTGTTACCTTGTCGGTGACATGGCTTAGTTGAATGTTGATTATTTTTATTTTATATTTTTCATTTTTATTTCACAATACACTAAAGTCTGCTTACCTAATATTTATGTTTTTATTTCACAAAACACTAAAATCTATTTATCTAATATATATGTTTTTATTTCACAAAACACTAAAGTCATCATATCAATGTTCATCCAATGTTCACAAAACACTAAAGTCATCATGTCAGTGTTCATCCTTTTCAAATTTTGTATG
The DNA here is from genome assembly GCF_037392515.1 of Haliotis asinina. Taxonomy (NCBI): domain Eukaryota; kingdom Metazoa; phylum Mollusca; class Gastropoda; order Lepetellida; family Haliotidae; genus Haliotis; species Haliotis asinina. Next base: position 100,349,399 of record NC_090280.1, read on the forward strand.
GTGCCATTTTCGCCATAACATTTGTAGCCGTTTTCGCCATGTGGAGGTTCCGTTGTATCCAAATGGTGCCGTTTTCGCCAGGTGCCGTTTTGCTGTGGTCACGTTTTAACCTGCACCCATCATGTCGTAATCATGGTAATGTAAATGGGAAAGATTTCCACCCTTGACCCCATTGATTTTATCATTCTGTGCCTAAGAATATATGCTTATTTAGAAAATAATCCAAACACTAACCTTAAACACACAATTTAAATAGAAAAAAACAAACAAAAAACATGGCTAGGTTGCAGTTTACCGGGCGCATTGAACTCCTTAGTCAGCAGTCACAGCGTAATGCGCTATAGCGAGTCTGCACTACTGCATGATCCTTAGCCCTTGGGCACCCCCCACTTTACGATCCTTAGTCCTTTGGCACCCCCCTTTACGATCCTTAAATCCTGAGCCCTTGGCCGGCCACTTTACGATCCTTGTGGTTAGGGTAAAAGGTTAAGGTTAGTGCACCCAGTAAAGAGCAAGACTCCCTAAAACAATAATAAATAGATTATACATTTAAAGGGGGGTTGCAAGCAAATCTCTTATAATAACCCACCCTCACCCCACCCAACCCCCAAAAAGAAAAGAAGACCCAAAACATTTGCAGGTAAATTGAGGTAAGAGTTCTGCAAGTAACGCCAGGTTGGAATGTATTCTGCTTCTTTGGAGTATTTCAAGGTTTAGGGTTTGGTTTCAAGTTAATTTTTTATGAAAACATCCATTCTTAGGCCAAGATTAATTAATAGAACTGGGGTTAAGTGCAAAAATCTAACTTTTATTTGTTAAGATGGTGATATAAATATCATACATGCAATTTTTGTTTTAGTGTTTTAAACAGGATAAATGGGACAGACAATGTCCTAATTTCCATTGAGCATTTGACTCTTGTGATGATATATGTGCATTTTCTGCTTCATTTTTAACAGGTTTATGCAAAGAAATATGAAAACAGAGATGGAGATTTTGTCACTGGAATTGACCTTACATCAAAGGTGTGTGGATTTGATCAACTATGTGTATCTGAACAGCTGTCTAACACCATCTGTACCTAATTATCATTGATAATGTATGGAAGCATCTCAGTTGTTTCAGTTTATTGAAACTTCAAGAAAACGTGAAACAAATGACCCCAAAACTACTAAAAGGAAGTATATGAATGGTAGATTTTCAAGAAAAACTCATCAGCACATACATCAATACGACATATCTATCTTACTTTAATGAGAACAATGATGAGGTTGTTATGGTTTGCTATTTTAGGAAGCACTAGAGAAGAAAGAAGAGCGTGCTCGAAGGTTTGGCATTGAGGTATCACAAAACCAGGGTGTAGATGCAGATATCAAGGCTCTCTACCAAAGGTAAACTTCATGAATGCATGTGCTAGTGTTATCACTGACCCATGAAGAGGAGTCTTAGACATCATCTTCATTAACCCATGTGGTGTTAAACAACCAGCCAATCATCGTGATGATACCTCTGCTCAAGTTAATCACTGATAATAGAAATTCATTCGCTCCCAGAGTTAAATGATTAACCATGGGTGCTTACAAATCAAACAGATGTGTTTAGTCTAGTTGTACACATTTCTGTATCTGACTGGGGTAAAATTGAACACGGGTTCTTCAACTGTGAGCTTGGATCATGTTTGCATGTTTGTCAGCACTACCATTATGATATATCTTGAATAGTGTCAAGATGTTCAAATTGAGTGTAACCAAATCTCTATGTCTGGGGTTCGCTTGCTGTGGAAATGAATGATATTCAAAAAGTTTCAGCTTGAACTAGTTTGTTTATTACTTCCAGTCTGGGCCTAAGGGATGCAGACTTCAGCCATGACGAGCGAGGAGTCCGGCCAGAAGCTGTCCATGTCCGTGGAACTGAAGAGATGAGCACAAAGGACATATTCCGTTACTTCCAGGAGTTCGCACCAGGAGGTGTGGAGTGGATCGATGATTCCTCATGTACGTAGACAATCCTGTTGTCTAACTTCCTTGGGGAACAGTGAGGTAGCAAAGTGGTTAGGTAATCCATTTGCTTGTCAGTTTGAAGACTCAGCAACAGATCCTTATCGAAAGAGGCAGCTAATAGGATTGGGTGGTCAGACTTGCTGGCTAGGCCGACTCTTGTCATCCTGTCCAATATTGCGTATATCAAAACTCATGCTGTTCATCACTGGAATATCTGGTCCATATTTGTTTGTTTGCAGATCGCCACCATGTAGGTCAACTATCACTTAGTGCAGCACTAAACAGGAAACAAACAGATCATTCTACGATTTGTGAAATGTTTGGTCTGAAATGAGTACTAGTGGAATCAGCAAGATAGTGCCAAGCATACTAGCTTCTATTTTAACATGCATTTAATCAGAATGTTCTCAGTGTTATGTAGTGGTACTAAAGGTGAGTTTACTGAACAAAGTTGAATATTTGGGTTGTGGATGGGTGACTAAAGTTGCAGGCAGATGAACATGTAAAATATGTTGGTTCCCGGTGTGTAGGTAATGTTGTCTGGGCCGACCCAACCACGGCAGCGAGGGCTATGCTCAAACTGAGTCGAGGTCAAGAGCCCACTTTGGTGGCAAGGAGAGGAGATGGAAAATCAAGAGGACTGAAAGAGGGTAAATAATGGTTGTTTCTCCTCCTGAAGATGCAAATATCTATGGATAGGGTAGACATTTTCAATTTGTCAAAGCATGGTGGTTGAGTGGATTAGGTGGCTGACTTTGTGTGCTGGTGATTAGGTTCCTCTGGGTTTGGGTTCAAATCCTGGATGGTAATTGGTATTTAACCAAGCAAAGATACTAGATCTGTACTTAACTGAGAAAGTGTAATCCCAAATATGTTGTATGTTTCATTTGACCACTTTCTAAATGGCATTGTGTATTGATTTTTCAATGAAGCCTGAATTCCTGACTATCGGTGGATGCTGTGTAAATCACAAGTCACTATCAGTTGGCTCAGTCATGACGTAGTAATTGGCCATTATAACAACCAAACTTACTCTGTGCAGAGATGCTGACCTTTCTGAAATCATCAGAATCATCCTGAAAAATTCATTTTTCCACCCTAGGGAGCTCAGATTTTCTAACTGCACCAATTTTGGGTTGACTGCTCAGTCAGTCAGTAGCTGTCGTCAGCACTCAGCCTGCTTGTCCATCTTGCTCCAGGTGACGTGAAGACCCCAGTGACAGACAAGGATGAAGAGAAGGAAGGAGAAGAGCAGGGGATGGAGGTAGACGACGATGAGCTGGATCTTCTCACAGATGGACAGGAAGGAATGGAAAAGAAAGATTTGAATAAAGATGTGGCAGAAAAGAAGATTTCAGATGCTGGTGATGCGAAAATAGACTCTGATGAAGATATGTCATCCAAGAGAAAGGTACGGATGTTCAGATGTTCAGGGTTTTTAAAGGGTTTGTTACACATTTCTGGAGTTACCTGCAGTGATATTTAGGGAGTGTTGTTAAACATGACAAAACTGTTCTTACTTATGCACTCACTGTTTGTATTATTATGTTAGTATTTGTATAGCGCTGATATCCTGTTCAGCTACTCAGAGGTGCATTTGTTTTTTTCACAATGGCACGTGGTATTTTCAATGTGGCTTTCCCATTCTCATGAGGTACCCATTCTCAGCTGGGTGGACCAAGACACTAGTTGCAGTACTTTGTCCAAGTTAACTGCACGTTGCTGTACCTGCAACTAGGGCAACTCCAGTGTTGCCCTAGACATGAAAATTTAGGAGTCATCATGACTCCCTGGTGTCGTGAGAGGGAGTCATGGGCATGTTTTCGGGAGTCAACTTCATTATGGAACTTTCATTAAGACATCAACTGTGATCATGTAATAAAGATTAAACTGAACAAGGTAAAGCATGTCAGGTATTTAATCAGCACTGACCAGTTAACTGGCAAACAATAAACTAAGTAATTTAAATAGCAGCAAGTTACAAGCTTAGATTATTTGAACTTTTGGCCCAGTAGCATTGCGTTACCAACGGTGCACGTCTTTTAATTCACTGCATATTTGAGATAATTTCTACGTCAAATACGCTGGTTTTCTGCATCAGGGCAGACTTTGTTGACTGGTTTTTACACCTGGTCACAGGTGGACTCAATTCTGGTACCACCAAGATTGATGGATCACTAGCCTGGCGCTTAAGACAGCCCGTTTCAATTCTTTTATTCAGGGATACTGAAGTCTTTTTCTTGAAGGTGTTTAAATAAAACATTGTGATTGTTCAGGAAGCTGCTATTCTATATTGAAGAAAATAATCAAAACTAGATTCTATCATTGGCATGAGTGTCAGTTGGGTAAGTGTGGCACACCTTGGTGGATGCCAGTGTTTTGGGAGCTGTTACTGACTCAAGGTGTTGAGATCGCCATGTCTCTGGGTTCAGTTTAGTCAATGGGTAACCAAGGCCTGATTTCGATTCCCACCTCATATGATGTGTCGCCCATATGTTCAGTCCCCCTGCAATGATATTGCTGGAATACTTCTTGTAGTATAAGACCATATTCTCAGTCCTGAGTGGTTTCATTGCTTCAAATGTCTGGATGTTACGTTGTATTTGTCATCTGAAAGTGCTTGGATATCTGCTGACATTGGTCTCCTGTACTTCCAGCAAAAACACAGTTTTAAGGATGTTATATCACCTAACACATGACTGTCACTTTCTGATTATCTGAAAACCATACCACTCTTGTAGTTGTGTGCTGCTAAGTTGTTTGGTACATTTGTTGTGTTCCAAGCTATAAATTTGGCATTAGTCACAGCATACCAACAGCAATTTTGTATCTCTTGATATTTCACCACATTTTGAAATTGAAATAGATCTAAGGGAGATAACTTTAAGTTCGTTTTTTTCCACTTTTGTATTTTGCTTTATTTTGGTATCCTCTCTTAGTGTTTGCGTTTAATGACATATATTGGAATTTCACCACTTATAAACATGATAAAAGCCAAAGGACAGGTATATTTATAGCAAACAAACAAGTTTTAGGGACCTGCAATAATTCACCTGGTTAAATCATTTCTACCAAACAGCAACAAAATTTGATCTGGACCATATGCAATACATGTATGGGATTCCCTGTCTATTTTTAGTAATAACCCCTAATGATCATTGATGGGAACACTGACTGACTGATTCAGTGCGTGCATACACAGAATATCTATGCGGCATAATTAGTTGAGTGGTAAGATAAATTCATTGTACACCGGGTGACATGGGTTGACGTATGTGCTTTGGTAGTTTCCAGGACAAAGAGGCTACGTTATCCTACTAGCAATGATCAACTTAAAATAATGTTGGTTCAACTCCAGAACTTGTCAGCATCTGCCAGTAGTGTATGTGAGCTCCCAAGTTTGTTCAGAACCCAAATTCTGTTGCACAGAAATTCACAGTAGGGAATTTTGTTTGTTCAGAACAAGAGGACAGAATCGACAGAGTCCCCAAAGGAGGAGGAGCAGGTTGACTATGATGAGTGGGGAAGTATCAACTCCAGGGACAGAAAATCAAAACCAAAGGAACAAATACCTTGGCCTCCTGGGAAATGGAGGCTTGGCCTTAATACACCTAAAGCTAAATACATCTTCCTCCGCTTTGCCACAAAAGGTAATGGTTGTCTTTAGTTACCATTGCATGTTGGTCCCCTACCATTGTGAAATAGTTCGTTATGTGGTAATTCTTGTAATGACAGGAGAAAGAATAGATATGTGGATAGTTCTTGATTTACTCATAGGGAAAGACCTCTCTTTTCACTATTATGGAAATACTGTCTTGTTGCCTTGCTTAGGGGAAGTCTTTGCCCCTTTCTTCTTATCAGGAAAATAGTCCTCCCCCTTTCTCTTTGTTACAGGCAAAATTAACTCCTATTTCATGTGTCATTAAAACCCTCTCGTCTCTCTTAAGAACAACTTATTGCTTCTCTTTGTTTATGGTAAATACCATCTTGTCTATGGCTTCAGGGAAGAGTCTGCACATTTTGCTGTGTTTCTGGTGAATTCCTTTCCCTTTTTCTTTGTTCCATGGGAAAACCTGTGGTGCGAAGTACATGTGTTAAATAAATGAAAAAAATCAAAATCTCGAGTTTGATAGATTGAAGCAAAAATGTCAATTTAAGGTGCCGTGTCTGGCCTTAAGGAATGTTTCTTCATATTTGTTCTATTTCATGTAATTCTATCGTTGCAGCTGATAAGAAACTTCCTCGAGCAGAACGCAGAAGCAAGTACTACAGGAAATATGGGAATCCCAATTATGGAGGTTGGTGTTGTAATCACATCAGCTAGAAATGAGCTCAGGTTTTGGTGTTTAGCTGCCTTGTATCTGAAGTTGAAACTGGACATGGTGTTAGTTCACATCTGACATTATACTACATGTACACTGGTTAGCAATTTTGATCTGTTTCGCTATGAAATGAAGACATTTGAAGTAGATGGAAGTGAAATATGTGAAGTTTTTGTTGAACATTCCTTGAACTTGTTCAACTTCATCCTGTGGGTGGACAAGGGTGGCGGTGGGTGATCACAGGTAATAATGCTGGCTAGGTACACATGTTGTTTAGGCAAGGATGCTGGTAAGTGGACTGGAGTGGTGGTGAGTGGTCCTAGGTGGACAAGGGTGGTGGTGAGTGGACAGAGGTGGTGCTAGGTGGACAGGGGCAGCTGTGAGTGGACAGTGGTGGTGCTACTTGGCAAGGGTATTTGTGAGTGGACACAGGTGGTTCTAGATGAACAAGGTAGGTGGTACTTGGACAGAGGTGGTGGTAGGTGGTGAGTGGTCAGAGGTGGTGCTGGGTGGAGATGGTAATCTGCAATATCGGGTTCGAATCCAGGTTCAACACGGTTATGTTTCTGTGTTTGTCAGCACATGCTTGTAGGTTTTCCTGAAAATCATAGACATGTAAAATCTGCAAGACTTCAGTCTTCATTCCACATGAGGGGCAATGGGGTACTCTATTGGATAAGTGTGCAAAGCACCTGAGTTCGATTCCCCACTTGGCTCCATTGTGTAAATACCATTTCATCTAAAGCCCCTACCATAATAGTATTGAAATATTGCTAAAAGCGTTGTAAAACTAAGCTCTGTCAGTCAGTCAGTCAGTCAGTTTGCCACATGAAGCTGACACACCATGATCTAGCTAAAACACTGTTCAGATTGGCGTTTAACCAAACTCTCTACACATGGAGGTAAACACATGATGATGGGAGATAAACATATTGTCATCCAGTAACAGTGACTTATATACTTCCAGGTATGAAGGGTCTCATCAGCAACTCAAGGTAAACACATTTATCAGTTTATTCATTGTATGTATCAGGTGTGGTGGGGTAGCATAATGGTTAAAGCATTTGCTTGTCATGCCAAAGACTCAGGTTCGAATCCCCGCATGGGTACAATGTGTGAAGCTCATTTCCCATGTCTCCTGCTGGATATTGCTGAAATATTGCTAGAAGTGGCATAAAAGAATACTCACTCACTATATCCATCATTTGTAATGTTTTCTTGTGGAACTGAGCCAAGTTCAGTGAAATGTACTTCATTCTGTCTAAGATAAGTAGTCCCTGATTGTTATTGTTCTATCTTATCTTTCTTGAACCCAAGAATTATGGCTTTACATCTTACACATCTGATTATGCATCCAATGCCATGTAATACCTCTCTGGAAGAAGATCTATGTAGTATCTGCATCTTCTTGTCTGTGATGTAGAAAACAGAGATTTCGTGCCAAGACATTTGAGGAGGAGTTAGAAGAAGCCAGGAGTGCAATAGAAACTCAGCGAGAGGAGCGGGAGGCCAGAGAGAAGGGGATCACAAATTTGGACGTGATGGAGGAGGAGATTGAGCTTCCCAGAGTGTTCCCCCTGAAGAGAAAGCGAGCAAACTCTGGTGGAGCAAGTGGGAGTGAGGATGGGATGGACATGGAGGCAGAACTGCAGCAGCTTCTTGGTCCGCCTGCTCGGAAACAGCGGTCCATGAGGATGTATGCTGACGATGAGGAGGAAGAGAGGAAAGCTAAGAGGTTTGTTACAAGAATGTTATAATATGATTTTCAGGTCTGGCAGAATGGCCATGTACATGATAGTAGACTTTCCCAACGCAATTTTTATCCCCCCAGCATGTAATGCGCGGGGATATAGTCGACACCTCTGTCCGTCCGTCCGTCCGTCCGTCTGTAATCATTTTGTTTCAGCAGCATAACTCAGAAACCGTTCATTATTTTTAGACCAAACTGGATATAGATATAGTAATCTCAGCCTGTGGTTGTGCCTTTTGCTATTTACAGAATTTTGTCATTTATATTTTTTTTTGTTTTTCCAACGTTTTGGAATGTTTTGGTGTTAGTTTTATGGTGGGGTGGGCTTAATTTCCGGAGCAGAACTCGAAAACCATTCAATATGTTTGTGCAAGACTTGGTAGATATATCAATCAGTTCCTAAAGTTGTGCCTTTTGCTATGTACAGGTTTTTGTGATTTCATATTTTCTCGGTTTCCATGGAAATGTTTCGGACATAGTCTCAAAATGGAGGGATGGGCTTCGTTTCTGGAGCAGCACTCAAAAACCATTCAATATTTTTCTGCAGAACTTGGTAGATATATGAGTTTGAACCTATGGTGGTGCCTTTTGGTATTTGCAGGTTTTTGTGATGTATTATTTTCTCTGTTTCCGTGGAATTGTTTCAGAAATAGTCTCGAAAGTGAGAGGTGTGTTTCGTTTCTGGAGCAGAAGTCTAAAACCGTGCAATATTTTTCTTCAAAACTTGGTAGATATATCAGTCAGAACCTGAAGTGTTGCCTTTTGCTATGTACAGGTTTTTGTGATTTCTTATTTTCTTGGTTTCCATGGAAATGTTTCGGACATAGTCTCAAAATGGAGGGATGGGCTTCGTTCCCAGAGCACAATACAAAAACCATTTCATATCTTTCAACAGATCTTGGCAGATACATGAGACAGATCTTGAAATTGTGACTTTGCTGATTACAGATATATGGCATTTATAATTTTCATGAATTCCATGGAAACAATTCAAACTTAAGTCTACAAAAACAATGAGTAACTGTGAGATGATTTGTCTTTTCAAACATGTGGGGGTGAGGGGGATATGTCATCTTCTTATGACTCTTATTAATTTATATTACTCCAAGGAGCACATGTATAGTCCATTTAGCTCAAAATCGTACCAATGAATTGCAGTCTAGCTCAAAACTAATAAACATAAAATACTTATTGAAACGCTGATCATGATCAAACCATCATACCAACTCTGTCAGGTTTTTGCAGGATTTTCAATAATAAAAAAGTTGTTTAACAAATTTTCATTAAAATATTGATGCAGTTCACTTGTTATTATGAGGGAGGTGTGCAGAGAAAGGCACTGCCAGGCATTTGAGGAGCATGTGTTCAAGTGCTTGTAACAATATTTTGAATAAAATATTTACATAATGAAAAAGTATGTTTTCACTTTGTGAGACCTTCCCTACAGGGTCACCTTGGACCTCTGCAGCCAAGAGCTGGTAACTCTAGTCTTTAACCTCGCACCTCACTTTCCATGCTGTCATCGTACTGATCACATATGTCCTGCAACTGCGTTGTGTTGAAATTCCTGTAGCTAAGTGCTTCAGAAACAGTTACTGCATGTATGGTTCTCTGCTATTCCTGCATAGGCGATTTAGAGATTGTCTCTGGTTGTTTTCATTCATGTAGATTGTAACTTTCTTCCCTTACCTGTCTGCTTGCCATGCACTTGGCAGTTGGGTCATATTGCTATACTCAATTTTTCATTGTATCCCGTCCAGTGTCAGCAATGTTTGCTGTTGTTGTAGAGGTTGTTATTTGTAGGCGTACATGTTTTTGCATGGCATTACGTTTGCCCTGCTGGCATATTTTATAAGTTATGTATTCATAAGTTGCAGTTCATTGTTGAGATGCCTGTTTGCAAGTAACCACGAGAAGCAAGGGTGTCCTGCTTGTGCTGTTTTCTGACCTAAAACAGTCAAGTCCAGGTGTGCAGATGTAGTGTTTTACAGTAATCCACTACAGGCGGGGAGGGGGTTGACATCTGGTCACAGGATCCATCCTCTTAACATTCCCATAAAAAGAAGGGGACGTTAAGGTCTTTCTCTTCTGGGTCAGCTTCCAAGAAAGCAAGGTTTCCAAGGAGTCTGCTCCTCCCCCAGTCTTGCGCCCCCTGCAGTCCCGTTACACAAGCACTACTAATTACGTATGATACATTGTCTTCTCTTTTCAGTAGCAGATGTCATTTGTGAAGTCTCTAATAGACACGGCACTGTCTGGGTTCCGTAAGGAGCTCAGTACGCCTGTCGTTGGGGGTGGATCAGATGCATCTCGGGGTAGAATGTGACCTGAGTTCAGGCTCGGAGAACACTCCTCCTCTCCTCCTCTGCCTGCCCCCCCCCCCCCCCACTCAGGCAGTTTGATCCATGCATAGGCTCTGGAGATAGTTTGCTTGGGGCACCGTGTCATCTTAGCCCTAGGCTCAGGTTTGGCGGGGGCACCTGGCACCAGTGACTCAGGTCTGGAGAGAAGGCAGGGGGAATAAATGTGTTCAGTATACATTAGTGAGGTTTCGCTTTATTAGTTGGACCCCTACCCTGGCTCACACCTCTGTCTGATTGGCTCCTCAAGGCATGTGACCAGGTAAGAGAAAAGTTTTAGTGGGGGGATTTCTCTGTTCTTTAGGGTTGTAAGCGACAGAATGCCACTCCCAGACTCAGTCTTTAGGAGTCTGTCCTATACTTGTGTACCTGAAGGAGGAATACATGAAAAAGAATCAAAGTTGCAGATTCTTTGAATATAGTCCTCCTTGGGGTAAAGCCACCCACCTCCCCACATTCTGTCCGATTTCATTCTGCATGGAAAGTGAGGTGAGAGGTTATAGTCTAGAGTTACCTGCTTTTGGCTGCAGAGGTCCGTTGGGCCCTGGGCCCACATTCTGTCTGATTTCGTTCTGCATGGAAAGTGAGGTGAGAGGTTATAGTCTAGAGTTACCTGCTTTTGGCTGCAGAGGTCCGTTGGGCCCTGTAGGGGTGGTCGCACAAAACAAAAACATAGTTTTTTGTTTTGTAAATATTTTAGTCAAAGTACTGTTGCAACTGTGATTGGGATTTTAAATGGACATGAAAGATGCTTTTATGCACAACAAGCAGGACTTTTGGTTTGTTCGAATTTTAGGGACCTAAATCTTGTAAAGGATATGCTGGTGGTTAGAATGTTTCTGTTTTTTCAAGTGCAGCTTCCCAGTTAATGCAAACACTTCCAGTTGTTTTAGTTACATCCCTATCCACTCTGTTTGAAAGATAAATTTTCATCTTTGTTTTCAGGCGACTTGGAAAGGGAAGTGGTGTCATGACAGTTGTTGCTGGTGCTCGTAGCAGACCTGTTGGCAAAGTGACAGATGCCCGAGAACTCATCAAACATAGTGCACTCAGATCCCAGATGAAGGTGGGCAAAGACAGGAATGATTCTCCAGAGTTTATGAAGCGATCTCGAGGTGGGGATCTCAGGTTGCGAGTAATGGCCAGTCCTCTGGTCAGTGGCAGTGAGAGCGAGGAGGAACAGGATGGTTCGGAACACTCTCAAGATGAAGAAGAGACACCAAGGTCAAATGTCATGTCCCGTTTGGGGCCGGGTGGGAAGGCTAGCGGTGACAGTGAGGGAGAAAGTGATGACAGTGATGGGGACTTGAGAGCAAGACTTGGTGTGCACAGTTCTGTGGAACATGTGAGGAGTGACCTTAGGTCAAGATTAGGTGGTCGGAAAGGCCACAGTGACAACAGCAAATATCCTGCCATGAGGATTGAGGTGTTCGAATAATGCATGTCAGAATTCTGTGCAATCATTTATCTCTGGGTAGAACCATCTTTAATGGACATCATCATCTGGATAAAGTGATGGAATATCCAGATGGATAATGACAAATAAGTCTTATGAAGCTCAATGTAGGAAGTAACAAGCTATGAGTTTTTGGAGTTAATTGTGTTGTTGGGGATGCAAGTAGTTATTGAGGTCTGACACAGAACAAACAGAAGACACGTAACAAACAGAAAATGGCAGCAAGTAGTGAAGTTCACTGTAACGCGACAAATACAGAGATGCCAACCAATGCAGTTTTTGCAGACAAGTTATGATTTTTATCCAAGTTTTAAAACCCCTGTCCTCTAAATTATCTTTTTCACTATTACTTTACGTAGATTACTTAAGGAATAGAATAATATGAAGGGCCAATTGTTCATTCCCTGGCAATAAGCCGGCTACAAAGAACCATGCTATCAGTTCATATAGTTTTAACAGATCAATTACGCAGTGATACGGATACAATAAATGTTTGAAAGTGATGGTAACGATTTTTGCTGATGTAGACAGGAAATTAACTGCATGTACACTAATACTACTTTTGAACTGAACACGTTACATTTTATGGGTTTCCTAGGGGTGGCAGAGGCTCCTCATGCTGAACACCCATGATCGATTCCCCAAGTAGGTACAGTATGTGAAACCCATATCTGGAGTACACTCACGCTTCATATTGCTAGACTGTTTCTAAAAGCAGCATGAAAACATGTTCACTCAGTTATTTCATGCTTCACTAATGCCTTGGAGAAAGTTGAAAGAAAAAACTGCATTTGTATACTTTTAACATTACTCTTTTTCAAATAAATATTTATTGTCCATAATTTGAGTTAAGGTTGGCATCTCTGAGAACTGGTACAAGGGGTTGATCGTGCGGAGGGTTTGTGCACCAGGGTTTGGGTCCAGACAAGACAGTCACTGTTCTTCTTGTGAGTTTCATCAGTCCAGGGAATGAAAACATCGGAAAACCAACTCTCATTTGTCACCTTGCAGAATCTCAGTCATGCCTTCCAGTGAAGCTAATTCCTATATTTAGATTGTACATTTTAGGGATAGTCTAGTGTGATCTAGATATATATTTGCTGACTTTTGGTAACCATGGTATAGCAATCACATCACTGACAACATAGCTACAGCCATGATAATACTGACTAGATGGTACTGTAGTATTGCTATAATGTTGCTGACTACATGTGGTTTGACTGTAGTATTGCTGAAAACAGCTTGTGACAATACGGTTGTATTAGTGCTCAAAATGTGGCTGAAATATTGCTGAAAACAGCTTTTTGCTGTAATATGGGCTGAAAACAGCTTGTGTTTGTAATATGGCTGAAAACAGCTTTTTGCTGTAATATGGGCTGAAAACAGCTTGTGGTTGTAATATGGCTGAAAACAGCTTTTTGCTGTAATATGGGCTGAAAACAGCTTGTGGTTGTAATATGGCTGAAAACAATTTATGGCTGTAATGTTTGCTGAAAACAACTTATGGCAATATGGCTGTAATATTGTTGAAAACAGGTCAAGGAAATATGACCCCAATACTGCAGACTGCAGGTCACCATATTATGACCTTGATATTGTATCTAGCTCATAGTACACATTACTCCACTGACTGTGTGTAAAGCATTGTTAATTCTGAGTGTCAGCAGAAAGATTCATGTTGCACAATTGCATTGCAACTATGCAGCATGTCATTTCACGATCCTAAGTCATCCTCGTTGATTATTATTAGTGTGGGAAGTGAGGCAGTTGGCCTCATCTCCTTCTCTGATGAAAATTTACAAAGGACTTATTTTTAATCTCTTGAATGCAGTGTGAGGGAGAAAGTCTTGAAATGGCTGTATAGACAGGTAACGCTGTGTTCTCACAATGAGCTGAGGTATTAGAAGTTTTGGTTTGTCAATACCTATCCTTGTAAACTTACCAGCACTATGGTTCTGAAAAGGGCCTCGATTGCCGTACACCAGTTTTAGAGTATGTGGTTTACCATAGTGCTGAGACAGTCTGGAGGAGTGGGGCCCATGCTAGGTTCTACTCCTGGAAACTAATGGGACCAAGACCGAGAGACAATTATTGAAGTATGCAACCAAGAAACAGAAATTACTACACAAGCGTGTGTCTAATTTTAACTCGTTTATCAACCTGACTGACATTACTCACATTCGTGTGTATACCCAAAGCAGTTACTTAAAATCATTGGAAGTATATGCTGAGGAGGGAACCATCTCCTGTTGTATGTAAATGCCATGTTTACAATGTTCATGTAACCAGAACCTATGGTTTGGGAGATCTATACTTGTATCATTGCACTGTGTAGATCTTCATGTCGTGGGCATGGTAATTGGTTGTTGAAAGAGTATGTATTTATATTTTAGAAAAGGGAGAAACAACTTTTGTTTATTTCAGTTGTAGATGCCTAAAAAGTGGGGATTTATGATTAAACATCGCCTGCCCTGTGCTAGATTTCCACTGCCAAGTTTGGAGTGGTTATTTGGCTGTTAGATTCTATGTTATTATTTTTTTGTGGTAATCATTTTATCATTCAATGTTCATTTTATTTGTCATGTTTGGAAGACAGTAGTTCAGATGTTGAGAGTAATGGGTGCAAGAGGAGAGATACAGGTGCTGTAGGAACCTCTGCCTGTGCAATAGCTGATCAGATAAGCCTCACAGCATACATTGTCCCAGAGTGCTGAGAACTTTCAGTAGTGTCTAGATTTGTTCAGGTTCTGCCCGATTATGTTTCCAGGTTGTCAACTAGAGACTGTGGAGTTTGTCCATCCAGACATGAGAATTTTCTGCGAATCCACGGAGTTTCTCGTATTTGATCACGCTGGTGTCATACATTATATACATTATTCTTTCAATTAACATGACTCTAAGTCCGTTTTCCTCTTTTTTCACTAATACCCATTCTCATCCCTGGTCATCACTTTTCCTGCTGTATCAGAGCATGTAGGCAACCCATAGATAACATCCTTACCTTGTCAGCTTGGGTTAAGTTCTTTGGTCATGTAGACAAGGCATCTGACCAGAACCTTTAGATTTTGAAACAGTTAGAATTTTATGTTCATAGCTGGTACAGTTTTGAACCACCTTTTGAGGAGTCGCCAATGGAGGATCTTCAGATTGTCTTTTTACGATAAACTGCCAAGATGACTAGTTCTTGCTTTAGACTGCAATATGTTCAGGATTTCAAGTAGTTGATATTACACTCATCAGTATGTTTAGGTTTTTTGTATACTTAACTTTCCTCTATCACCCATGCATACATACTGCCGTTAACCGTTCCAATCTAGTTCATAAACCATTACGTGATCAGGACAATAGATTTCTGATTCCTGCTTCATGTATCATTCCTCATTTTATCATAGATACAAACCCCTGGATCCATTGCAGTAGTTATGGCGAGTTGGATAATTCCACATGAATGGTCATAACATCGACCAGTCAAGCATCGAGAGAGGCCAATGTGTAAAGTAGGTAGCACGTGTGGACAGGGAGGCTGGTTGTAACTCGCATTCCATTTTCAACGTGAGACTTGAAGCTGACTGGATGAAATATACTGTTACTCATGAATGTAAATGTAGGGTAATTTGAGAAAAAAATGGGCATGGGGTACCCATGCAGGTGTTTGTATTAATTTACCGAAATGCGATGCCCGGAGGTGCTGAAGGTGGTTCCGATTGTTATGGCGACCATCTACGTCGCATGTTGATTCAAATCATCCTCACGAGCTCCAGGACCGTAAAAAGTCTTGATCGTGGATCTTGCAACCTGAAGTTATCTGTCCTGGATTTTCATTTGCCGATTGATTGGTTACGCTACAAGTTCTAGCGACCAATCATAATGCGTGTTACTAACTGGCCTCAATTTTGTGTGGGCATTCTCAAAGGCATGGCGGCCAGTAAAAATGGTTACGATAACGTCGGTGAGGAATTCAGTATTGATGAAAGGACAGTGACGCCAAACCATTGACCTAAAAATATTTTGATGGAAAGATGCATTATGAGTTTGTAGTCTGCGTTCGCAAGCATCGCTGAAATGGACCCAGGAGTTAGTACAGGTTAAGGCTCGAGGCGTAGCCAAACGATTAAAGCGTCCGCTCGTCACCCCGAAGACCTTTGTTTGCTTCACCATATAGGTACAATCTGTGAAGCCCATTTCTTGTGTCCCAGCCGTGATATTGCCGGAATATTGCAAAAACTGGCGTAAAACTAAAGCCCGCCCTCTCACCTCTCAATACTATAGGGTAACCGAACTATGTGTATTGGAGGGATAGAAGATAGTAGACACATGTCGCGATTTCACTGGTCACTGTTAAACGTAGGGTGTGCATACCTGTGACGGAATACCCTCACAACATTTTGACTCCCGTGTAGCAAGTGCACGGTAGTCCTTTCATCATTGGCCATCAGTAGTCTTGGTTAGCACATGTCCACAAATAGGAAGCTGTGGATCGGGTATAGGAACAGAAAATGCCACGGAAATGCCCCGGACATCACCTCACGAGGCTCACCTTCGGTACTTGGTTGCCTTATTACGTGAACAATTGTTTTTGTTGATTTATTGATACTTTTTATACAGTACATTTTAAATTTGTACAGATGAGGTACATTTTCAACAGAAATATTTATGGAATAAACAAATCTATGCATTGGCGTCCTTTTTGTATTTGATTCATGGAATGATTACACCAATAAAACATCAGTTTTTAGGACTACATTTTTGCATCTGTGGTATGGTGAACGGAGGTCTAGGTTCGATTCTCGGCCGCTCTAGACCTAATGGTGCCAGATGGGAATAATGTAGGGACTGGTCAGCTTGGTATTAGTATACAATACCATGTATACCTCTATTTGTTTTGACTGTGGGTAATGCGGCGTCATATTTCATGGACTAAGAGCCCCAAACCGACGTTTGTCCTGACTTGAAATCTTGTGAAGATCCTGGTTAGAATTGGTCATCAGTAACCCACGCTTATCGTAAGAGGCGACTAACGGCATCAGGGTCCAGTTTCACAATGCTCTCGTTGGCCTAAGATCTCGTAACTTTTCCCCGAAACATTCTTACCTCTTATACTGTAACACAGGAGGTGCGATTTCTACTTACGAGATCTTAGGCTTACGAGAGCTTTGTGAAACGGGAACCAGGTGGTCAGATTCGTTCACTTGGTTGACACATCATCATATCCCACTTGCGTAGGTCGATGCTGTTGTTGCTGATCACTGGATTGTTTGGTCCATACTCAGTTATTTGCAGACCGCCGTCATACCGGACCAGTACGAGCAACCACACATCACTTCTACTTGTCATACTCGTCACCATATATTAGTGTGCAGTAATGTTGAATGGAACGTCCAGTCCAGAGGTTTTCACAACCTGTTTGGTCATCAGTTCAGTCATTGTTTCATCTGAAGTGAGTTAACCTGTTGACGGTGATAGCACGTGGATCGTGTCTCTTAAACGGTTATACTAGTTTATTTGTTCAACAAAACGCTGTATACCTCAGAAGTTAATATATACATGAAGTGTTTCCGACGGGCCAAACAGAAAAAAGGTTGTAACTTGTTCAGCAGTCTCATTGGATGATAGACTTCTGTATCGATGTTTGTCCGCGAATCCTGACGCTTCTCTAGTGAGAGTATGGGTCGATAGAAGGAACGGAAACAGAGATTTCTTTTTCAGTGATGACCCGCTTAGACTTGCTGTCTAAGACTGGTTGATCAAGGTGTTGCAGAAGGAAATAAAACAACATTCATTCCCTGACATGTTATATAATCATGTACAGGTTCGCCTTCAGACGGGCTTTCCGAGTGGCATAGTGGTTGAAACTTCCGCTCGTTACGTGGAGGGCCTGGGTTCGACTCCTCACATGGTCCCATATGTTAAGCGCATTTCCGGACACTTTCTCCGATCTTCCCGTGATATTGCTGCATTCACTCTTCAGACAACGTAAGTTGATATTCAGTTTTTATTATGCAAAGACCCACACTATGATGTTCAAAAGGGGACAATACAGAGGTAATTTTAGATGAAAAAGGTCTATATACATATTGCACATACTCGCCATACATAGAGGTGTTGTTGGACATGGCTAATCATCCACACTGCATATGTCAACACTGGAGAAACTGCAGCTGGATATTACATTCATGGGGGACCTGTGAAGATCCGGGTTAGAACTGATCTTCAGCAACTTATGCTTCAGCAACGGGATCGGGTGGTTAGTCTGTTGATCACCGGATTGTCTGGTCCAGACTCCATTATTTACAGACCGCAGCCACATACCTGGATAATAACTGAGTGCTGCGTTTAACAGCCAACCAACAAACCGGACTACCACACGCAACCACAGATCACGCATATTGTTTAGTAGATCGCAGTGCAATAATCTCACTGACGACCATGGGCATCCTAAATAGCGATCGAACGTAACCTTTACCGCTTCATAAGGAGACATCCTTTAACTTCGCTGTAGTGAGTACCGAATGTGCTCGCCAGTTTTACAACACCAGGTGAGAAATTCCTGTACAAATTGTTTCTGTCCGCACTTCGTAACCAAGGGAACATGTTCCACTACATCCAGAAAGTGATGAGATCTTTTTGTGTTGGCAGGTTGGGCATGGCCGATCCATTCGTAGCAGTTTGCCATTTGTAAGCCTATGATAAGCTATGGAGTTATGAAGGGTCGTAAACTTACGAACGCTTTATAGATCGGGACCCTCACGCCTACATTATGCAAAATACGTATTTAACAAATATATACATAGTTTCGACACAGTTCGATGAACACATTGTCTACGTATCTGTACCCAACTGACGCTACACACATCGGGAGCCAACATTTAGCCTACATAGTGAACGTTGTTTACATTGCTTACATTGTTTACATCTCAGTCTTGACAGATTCCACACCAAAACGTACCACATGAGTGCACCTCTCTAGGACTACATGCACAACAGTTCGTGCAAGGCACAACGTAGAGACGTACACAGTTGAAATCACTTAGTTACTCGTGCGTTCGCTGTCTTTTTTCCATTCTTCTCTTCAGTTACATCTGAAGTGATCTTCCTTTCCCACTCTGTAGCACTTCCGGTCATGCGTACACTGTGGCCGTGAGAGACCAGGTCATATGAGCTGCGAAACCATATTTCCATCCACAAAGCTTCAAGTTTCGAGGCCGAAGAAGGAGAACAGGGATCTGCCGCTCATTTTTTCCCGCTTTCGGGGCTGGTTGACGATGTACTTCAGCCTGTCTGTCACAAAGTTTTTAGCTTCTTTATCCCACGAGCTTCTTTCCTCCAGCACCTGTAACAAGACAGTTTCCTGCAGTCATATAGGAAATTTCGAATACAGCACGACCGCATCTCCAAAATTAATTTATGTCCTCGGTATCTAGAATATTCGGGTGGTTCCGTAGCATTGTGGGAGTCCGATTTTCACGACATGGATGAATCGTATGAAACTCGCTTCGGTATTGCCTGTTCATTGTTATTTTATTCCACTAACGCTTAGTCTCTGAATATATAAGGGCGGTGGGTTTTGTCAAGTGGTTAAGGTGTTCGCCCGTCACGCTAAACCCGGGTTCAATTCCCCACATTGGCAGAGTGTGTGAAGTCCATTGGTGTCCCCTGTCGTGATATTGCTGGAATAATGCTAAAGGCGGCGCAAAACCACACTCACTCACTCACTCTGAATATATAGAAGTTTGATAGAAATAAATGATTCTTTATCAACTGAGCCGCAGCAATATGGGAACATGAAAATCGAAACCTGAGGACAACTGGTCTTTTTTCAGTTAAGATTTTGGCATTGCTGAAGGGGAAGGGGAAATTATACGGTTCCTATTACTTTATAGCGGCATAAACCGCACTCACACGTGCTTTTGGTGACATTTGTGACTGTACCTGGAAAGGGCCATCCGTGCCTGTTTGAGGTCGTTTGAGAGGCATCATGACAACAGGGGTCGTGTCCAGGTATTCCTCGCCCTTGATTGGCTGAAGCACCGACATGTTTACAACCACTTCGCCGGCGAAGTCGTCAGACACCATGTAGTCGTGGTCGAGGATGGAGAAAAGGATGCACGCGCCATTCTCAGTCAGCAATTTAGATGGAATATTCGGGCTGCGAAAACAAGAACCTGATAAGTGTTTTTGTATGGCAAGCTAAACGTTACTGACATCGGAAACCACATGATCAATGCCAATACATCGTTTAAAGCCAAAGCACACCAAAGTGGCATATTTTGGTTACGGGAGGCGTTTGTGTCGTATTATATAAGGTATTCATTCTCGTGTTCCTATTGCGTTGATCCATACTCACATTGTTGATCAGCACACTGTCAAACAGCATGAATATTGCCCAGTGCTGCGTCAAACAACCAAACCAATCAAATCCTTTGCCGGTTATCAGCGTTCACGAGAGCCTAAAGTAAATTTTCATAACAGGCAAAAGGTGGGTACTTACAAAAGAAATGACTCGTTGAAGATGGGATTCAGGGTCTTCTCCACCACTCTAGTCCTAGAAGATTTGACGTTGAGAAACAGGTTGGGCGGCTGGAGATTTAGCACCACGTAGGGGTCACTCAGGCCACTGTTGTCCAGTCCAGGGAGGTCACTCGCTCTCATCACTATCAAAACAGAATTAATCGATAGATTGGAAATAGTGAACGAATATTGAACAGCGCATAAGCTATTTTGCAGCGTAAATTGGGAATGCGATTGGTCAGAAAGGCACAACTGGTATTGTGTCAACCAGACTTACCTTTGACTGCAATTGTGACCATGCCTTTCGTCTCTTCCACGTAGGCGGCCTTGACAGCTAGGTGACCTAGGTATTCGGGTGGGGTGCTCTGAAATATCATTGTTTTGATGGTATCACAGCCGGTGACATTTTCCAAAAAGAATAGATACTGAAAATGAGTTACATCCCTTGGTGTGATAAGAAACAATGACCACGGTAGGAGTCTTACATTTATAATGTTTCAAACGTGTGAAGGAACATAACCATCCCATACTAGTATACTATACAGTCACACCTGGAACGCTCCTAATGGTATGTAAGAGGTAGTCAGAGAGATGTCGAACTCGGCCATTTTCGAACTGTGTGACAGAGGACAGCGGTCTGGATCCACTAATCTAGTAGCTGATATCATGACCATTGATCTAAACAACTTGAAATTGACCTGATGCAGACCACTCGATCCTGTCAGTCGCATCTCCTGACAAGCATGGGGTACTAGACATCATATTCCGGCATTCTAGGTAAAGGGGTAACTGTCTGTCTTGAAGACAGCGCCAAGATGAGGTAGGTTCCATACTCAGCGGATTAAAGACATAAGCCTTACCATGCCATGACCCAGACACTTGAAGTACTCCTGCATGAGAGCCCCGGACTGCATGCAGTTAAGGTTGATGCGGTCCCTCAGCTGCACTTCCGACGCACCCTGTGCTAATTTCTCCTCCAACCCGCAACTGAGGAAGAAGGAAGTCAGGGCGCTGAGATGCTGAAACCAGACACAAAAATCTGAAGTCTGTATCCATAGCAAAGGTACAGGTGCACCTAACAGTCTAGTTAAACAAACAATCCTAGTAAGTTGGCTTAGCGTTGAGTAAATGCAAAGTTGTAATTAAAAGCACTTAAAGTTGTTATTTTCAGTTTTCCCGCATAAGACCCTCTTCATTTGCATGTTTGAAAACATTTCGTGGCAAAATTCACCGTAGCTTTGGGAAACAAATGTTTATGTACGTGTGTCTTCAGATTACTAACATATACTATGTCTCCACGGACTGACAATGAAGTGTCTTACCCGTTTCATATGTCCGTAATAGTCTGGCTTTTGCTGGAACGTAAGGGAGAAAACATTACTAAAACCGTCTGCATAATATTCAGTTTCGCCTTCCTCGGTGATGTTGAGTGAGTGACTTTAGTTTTACGCCGCACTCAGCAATATGCCAGCTATATGGCGGCGGCCTGTAAATAATCGACCCGATCCCGTTAGTTGCCTCTTACGACAAGCCTTTTATGGCATGGATGGGTTGCTGAAGGCCTATTCTACCCCAATGTTGAATGGTGAAGTTCACGTTTATTCGTATATATGCCCATGCATGGTTATCAAATATAGATCATCATTATCATCATTATTACGCATGACCAATACCCGAGATCCAATAATACCGTAACACCGTCTTGTCCATCAACTTTATACCACCACAAGAGAGGGAAAATCGAGAATGATACCCAGTCACCCAGTCAGTTGTATCTGCTACACCCTACGAGATTCTGACATACTGTGACAAAGGACAAAATGGGCCACCCAAACAATACCTATGCGGCGTAAAAGTACACGTGCTCATTTGATAAACCCTGTAACATGATCGCATCAATCACAAAATTCAGTACAAGGCTAAAGCAGGTTGTACACTTACGCCTATTTGCATATGCTCATAGAATATCTGCAGAACAACTTCCCACAGTTCCTCAATCATCTTCGGATAAATAGACGTCATTAGACGGTCGTCAAGAGTCTGCAAATTCGTCGACAGGTATCCGATGGTTTTGTCTACAGCCTGTTGTTTATGTCAAAGAAATGATATTACATTAAACATTAAAGATTTACGAGAGTGTCTAATTGTCAAACACATTACCTCTTAATTGCTATGATTAATACATTTGTTGGTAGCCTTGTTGCACAAGCAAATTATGAGGTCTTCCCGGATTAACCTCGTTGAAGATTAGTGTTCAGCCTGTCCGAACATACACATGTAACACTTATTTTCAAGAAGATGGACATACACGATTTAATGCTAAAATATTTTATCAATGAACTTAAAATTTATTCTGACAAGCAACACGTTTAAGGCAATAAGTGAACTTTCAACGACATTGACGCTAGATTTCACCATGAAGGAAAGGGACGTCTGAGTGAACTTAAAAGTCCTTCACGGGCGCTGCACATGCTCAGAAACATGTGAAGCACAAAAGGCTTTCACGGGAAACTTACCACTATTGACATCCATTAATGACTCATGTGAGGGACTTGACCATTTTGACACCAATCAATGGCCTCCAAAAGACTCCCAAGGGAGACCGATCATTTGTTTCACGACTAAACTTACCGACGCCTTTGCAGGTGACCTGACAATGAATATTTCCATGTATTTCTGAACATTGGTCTTCATCTTGACGGCGATCTCCCTGAGCAGGAAGGAACTCTTCATCAAGATGTCTTGATTGGCAGTGCAAGTCAGACGTCTCAGGGTCGTCAGGGATTGTTTGCCGATCTTAGCGTCCTCGTGACGCGCTGACAGTGACTGCCCCACCTCCTCCCACTCCAACAGCTCTGGGAGCTGGTTCAGGTATTGGCGCACGTGCTCGATGTTGTTCAGTGTGATGCACAGCTGGACACAAAGCAACCGCATCAAGGGAAATGTTTTCCTTTCTTTCAAAATATTGTTGTTTCGAAGAAAAGATGTAATTACTGTCATTTTATGCTTTTAAATTCGACTACTGCCATTTAGAAGGTGGTGAGTGAGAATCGGTTTTCACCGTTTTTAGCAATATTCCAGCCATGTCAAGGCGGGGGACACCGGATTTGGGCTTCACACATTTTACCTATATAGTTAATCGAACCCAGATCTTCAGTGTGACAAGCAGACGCTTTAATCACTAGGCTACCCCACCGCTCAAAATAGTGGTGAAATGTAGCATATGCTATATTTGAGATTACACTTTCTCAGTAAGGTACAAGGTCGAGTATTTTTGTTATGTTAAGTCCTATAGGGCTTCGAACCACCTATCCCAGAGTCAGGCACCTAATCGCCAGCACAAAGTCCGGGATCTAACCCACTTTACCACTGACCTTCTACAGGTCAGAATGTCGAACCGCATTCGACGCGGTTGCTACTCTCTGTACCCCGTTAAGATGTTGTCAGGCCGATTATTACAGACAACATGTAACAAGCAAGTGAAAGGTGTCTTACATACCCTGTCGTTCACATCAAACTTCTCCTCCTGTTGGTCGTAGTAGCAGTTCCGCTCGAGGATGGTGTGAATCTTGTCTGCATACAGACGGGCTCCGTCACAGATTAGCTGAAAAACATAAGTGATATATAAGCTGTGGAAACGTATCAGGGGTTGTGCAACCAGTTATATATTGGTGTAGGAACACAGCTACATGATGGCGGATTGAAATAAAAACACGAGTCTGGACCAGATCATCCCGTGTCAAGAAGCATGAGCATCGGTCTGTGGAATTGGGATACAATGACGTGTGAAACATATCAGCGAGCCTGACCATCATATCACGTTCGTCGCCTCTTACGACCAGCATGGGTTAGTGAAGACCAATTCTAACACGATCTTCAAGGGTCACTTATATAAAAAAAACCAGGTACTCATTGGCCAGTGACACGTGGGCTACTGAGGACCATTTCTAACACGGATCTTCAAAGGTCCAGACTGCAGGAGCAAACGCGTTAGCATGTGAATTATCGTAGCGTTGAAGACAGACCAACAGGCTGTTGGCGTCAGTTTATGTCACAGGTCACTTTCATCTACAGCCACCAATACTTACGTCGGTGATCTTGGTGACACCCATGACGGCGGAATCTGGATCCTTGAAGTCGATCTCCCTCCACTCCTCCGTAATCTAATGGGTAAATATATAGATATAAGCTCAAGCTGGATTAGTAATAACAATGGGGTTAAATTCTGCTTGATAGACGAGGCTCACAGACGCAAGTGAGGTAACTAACCTTTGCAAAACAGGAGAGAACATCCACGGACGAGTTGGAGAATTTGACCAGAGATGTCACCAATACGACCTAGAAAAGCAGTCCAGATAAGATGAGCACAATAGTATCAATATTCAAAAGCAACACTAGATTAGTGTAGTATGGTTGTGGCATTATATTCCATATATACGAGAACACTGCAGTCAAACATGGCTCACAGTGCAGCCAATTGTTTCTACTTGATATAGATGAAACTCAGACAGGGCTCACATGACTGTCACACTTCATTTATATGTAACATACACATTATTCACACCAATGTCATACACAAATATCCCACAGCGACTCACATCCTTGTCTATTTCCAGTGCCTTCTCCATCCGAGTCATGCACTCAGTCTTGAAGGTCTGCAGCCAGAACACCAGAGATTCCTGGAACCAGCGCTGGTACTGGTTTACTAGCAGACGGAACATGTCCCTGTGGGTGAAACAGAGGAGCAGCTGACGCGCTATGTCGTGAATGTATCACCTATGAGAGTGGTGTATGAATCTCCTGTGGGAGTGGGTATTTATCATCCAAAACTGTGTTCCACAGGAGATATCGCTTGTGTGAGATAAGACGATATCTCCTAGGAGATATCGCTTTCGCAGTAGATTTTGGACAATATCCTGACAATGTTATGACGTCATGAACTTGATGACGTCACAATTCTATGACATCGTTGCACTACAAATCTAATGCCAGTGCTGTGTTCAGAGATGTATTTTTCACTGAAAACTAATGAAGAATGATTTTGGACGATAATAGAATCTCACCCTCGTGTCTATTGACATCAATTATATCAATCGGATATTTGTAACTTTATCAACTTGTGATGATATATTTGATATCAGTAGCCACTTGGGTGAGATTCTCTATGTATCATTCGACAGATTTGTCTAGACATCATCTGACAGTATACGTGCATTATTAGCTGCATGTTTGTCTGGAGGATGATACGATCAGCTGAACGCCTTTTCAGCCGTTTTACCCGAGCCGGGAAATACATCATTACTGTTCATTCCTGACCCCATTGTGCATGTATCCACTGTCACTGTTGTGTATGATATACATGTATCAGTGTTGTGTATGATATACATGTATCAGTGTTGTGTATGATATACATGTATCAGTGTTGTGTATGATATACATGTATCAGTGTTGTGTATGATATACATGTATCAGTGTTGTGTATGGTATACATGTATCAGTGTTGTGTATGGTGTATCACCTGTCCGTGAGCCCTTCCCTGATGAGGAGGAAGAACTTCCTGATGGCGAAGTACAGTCCGAGGGAGAGCCGGCTGCTCTGCACTATATTGACGGGGAAGTTGTGATACCGCACCATGTACTTGTCCATTTCCAACATCAACTCTCGCGCTGCTGTTGACAACTGTCAATATACAGACAGACAGAACTTTAGCTCAAACTAAATTACGGAGTTATGATCTTTTCTGACACGGCCGAACACGCCCGCCCGCTCATATATATGCCATGTTTTCTTGGCATGAACTTAACAAAACGGCCGTTGGCGTCCACTGACTTAAGATAGAGAGGGCCAAAACGATACATGATTTGTTTTATTCTTTAATGGTCCAGGGTAGAACAGGCCTTCAGCAACCCATGCTTGTCGACTATGCTTGTCGTAGAGGCGACTAACGGGATTGGATGGCCAGGCAGGTCGACTTGGTTGACACATGTCATCGGTTCCCAGTTACGCAGATCGATGTTCATGCTGTTGATCACTAGACTATCTTGTCCAGGGTCGAGTATTTACAGACCGCCGCCATAAAGCTGGAAAACTGCTGAGTGCGGCATAAAACTAAACTCACTTACTCACTCAAGTTAGTCTTTACGATTAATATGGCAAAGGAAGTAATGCTTTGGGGCTTATTTAATCACGAAAACACACGTCCTGACACGCTTACTTTTCTCTCTGTTCTGAATGCAACAACCCTGTAGTACTTGACTCCCAGCGAACCGTAGAACTTGGTGATGACACCTAAGGGGCTGCAATGAGAGGCTAAAGCCTTGGTGGTCTCGATCAGGGATATCACTTCCGGTATTACAGAGTCCTTGACCTTTTCGTGCGAGTAGACTTCATGGAGTTTTTCTGTCATCCAAAGGTCAATATCCGACTGGAAAAGAGCAGATAACTTAGGATACATGTGTATATACCTTGACACACACCTTAAAGCATTGCACTTGGTTGGCGCAACAGATTTGACATCCTACCGCTTTTCACCCTCTCACAGTGCTGCTGGCTTATATGATAGTAAATAGGTGTTTTCGTTTCACGCCGATTCAATCAGTATTCCGTTTCAACAGGGCCTGTTAAATTGATGCGGGAGGAGTGCCAAAGAAATGAAAGTTTGCAGACACACAGTTGTACTTTATACAAGATACCTGCAGATAGAAGACGTACACTTCTCTCGATTCACATCTGTGTCGTAACGAACGAGCAAAGATGTGAAATTAAGAAATATTACGAACGTCCAGCGTGTTCTACTACATCTAAGGGAAGCAACTCTGCTTGTGATATTTTGGTTCCTTAAGCGACTGAATCACTTTATCAACAAGGGAACACACTGTGCATAATCGCCTGATACTGGGAACTGAGAAGCATACACCACATAGGTTTGAAGCTTACTACAATGGGGGATTGATGCCTCGAATTAAACAATTACCTGTGGTATAAAACCTTTCACGCATCTAAAA
This sequence comes from Haliotis asinina, assembly GCF_037392515.1. Classification (NCBI taxonomy): domain Eukaryota; kingdom Metazoa; phylum Mollusca; class Gastropoda; order Lepetellida; family Haliotidae; genus Haliotis; species Haliotis asinina. The sequence goes on from NC_090280.1 coordinate 100,376,799, forward strand.
AGACATTCATTACCTGTAATTTTTGGAAGAGTTTATCAGCAAGTTCGCTATGTGTTGAAGAAGAAGAGTCCCAGAGATCTAGCTCTAGGAGATGTATGGCTAGGCTGTGGAATAAAGATAGTTTGTGTTTACATGCTATAAAACTGGGATATATTTAATAACCAGATAGTCGATTATCACCCACACCCACAAAAGTCATTCCAAACGTCACTACCATCCATCTGTCCTACTCACCAAACAGCACTCACACTGACGACCCATCCATTCACCAACCACAATCTACTCTACTCGCCAATCACCACCCGTTCTACCTACCGCCCTACTCAACCTACTCAGTCACTCGTTCTACTTACAACAAAACCCACCCGTCACCACCCACCCACTTCTTCAACCACCACCTGCTTCACACAGCAGGCACCAACCACCAACCACACCAACCAGTCACAACCAACCCTTACCATTACCACACACATGAACCCCCTCTCACCCTAGCGCCCACCATCTCACCCCCCTTAACCACCATTATCCACTCGACCACTATCACCTCCACCATCACTCACCCACTCAAAAATGAAGAACGACTCACCAACCACTATCAACACGTCCACCATCACCTTGACCATTACCCACCCACACCACCAAACACCATCGACCCCTGAAATGAAGCACGACCCACCAACCACTATTCACTTCGAATTCACCACTTCCCCCACACACCATCAAACACCACCATCCCCTTGATTGAAGCACGATTCATCAACCACTATCCACTTCATCACTACCCACGCAAACCATCAAACACCATCAACCCCTGGAATGAAGCACGACCCACCAACTCTTATCAACTCGACTTATGTCCACCCTAGCGTTCAAAATAATCGCTGGCCCGGAAGTCCAACGTCGGTTGACATTGTATTGGGTCGGCAATTTGCAGGACAATAGAAAGGTAAATTATGTGTCATTTATTTTGCAGCCAGAATCTTTCCCATAATTTAACGTTCGGGAATCATCCTTCAGGTTACGATAAAGTTTCACTTTCTGTTTTTTTTCGGTGCTTTGTGCAGAGGAATGTGTGAACCTGTGTACAGTGAAGTCTGGTTTGTATATATTGGTCTGACTCTAACCAAGGGCCTGTAAACGTTAAAGCCTGCAGGTGGCAACAGTCCTTGATGGCCTGCTGGCAAACTAAAGTGTTGCAAACACTGGTCCACCTATCCACACCAAACACCCAAACACCACCAGCCCCAGTGCTTACCCTAGAGAACCTTTAAGTGTGATAAGACTCTCGGCTGACGGCGGGAAGAGGCTGGGTAGTTCATGCAGTTTGCTGGTGAGGGAGCTGATGTAGTTGCGGGTGCCGGTGCGATACAGACTGATCTGAAACATCCCTCACAGTTAACTGATACGAACTATTCGACTGAGACTAATATACATACAATTTTTCATGCATGCAACATATCCGTTCATCTGTCTACTACTACCACCTTAAAACCTGAACATTATTTACTATATAATTCCGAATATGATGTCTATTTTAGAACATCATATACTTATTTTCTTTCCAGGTATGGTAAGATCTACTGACATTTTTTTGTAATTGTTACATGGCAACACTTTATTGGAATTTATTATTAGTTCCTTTTTATTTACATTCAGCCAGTATCACCAGTCGTGTTATAGTAAGCGATCACTATATCACTGTCTTAATACGATCATACTTCTAACATTGTTGACAGCTGAGTGCTGACCGTTTTTTTTCTGACCCGGTTCTTTGTTGATTTTACCTTCTCCCATGTTATATTGGAGTGAGCAAGCAATTACAGTCGATCTAGATCTGCTTTTAGTAGAAGGTTGTTTCCACACACCCCTCAAAGGCTGATATGTCGGTCCAATGCCTATTTAACCTATCTCCCGATTTAATACGACTGATTTAATTTTTCATGTGATTTCAAACATCCGTTTGTTATATAATCGTAAAATGAGGTTTTGTAACACACTAGATTCAACATATGTCCGCTGCCCCTTATTGGAGTGAGCTGACTTCGGAACGTGCGCTCCACTACCTCGGAGTCTGACAACGGCATCCTCTGTGTGAGCTCCTGCCCGCATGCCTGCATCGCCAGCCACGTCATCTCCACCTCCTCCAGTGACTTGTGCAGCACCGTGTCAGACAGACAATGGATCTCCTTGTCTGGGGACGCTACGAGCTCCAGCAGGACCGTCAGATCCCTGCAGATACAAGACATACATTTGTACTGTGTACAACACTGTCAGATACAAGACATACATTTGTACTGTGTACAACACTGTCAGATACAAGACATACAGTTGTACTGTGTACAACACTGTCAGATACAAGACATACAGTTGTACTGTGTACAACACTGTCAGATTCATAGTATACACTTGCACTTTATATATCAATCAGATACAAGATATACAGTTGTACTTCATACAACACTGTCAGATACAAGGCATAGAGTTGTACTTCATACAACACTGTCAGATACAAGGCATACAATTGTACTTCATGCAACACTCAGATACAAGAGATACATTTGTACTTCATACAACACCGTCAGATACAGGACATACAGTTGTATTGTATACAACACCATCAGATTCAAAACATACACTTGCACTTTATATATCAATCAGATACAATTGCAAGATATACAATTCTACTTTAAACAAAACTGTCAGGTACGAAACATACTATTGTACTTTATACAAAACTGTCAGGTACAATTGTACTTTATCCAACACCGTCAGATACAAGACATACAATTGTATTTTTAACAAGCCTGACACTGTCATGTGTTCACATATACCGATACGTCATCACAATACACGGTACAGCTGTGCTGCCTGGTGAGACATTACTGCCATCTGACTATCTGGAATCTACTGTCATTCCATGTGATTGAACACTTTTCTGATACAATCTGATTCATTCTGTGATACAATCTGATTTATTCTTTGATACAGTCTGCTGTATTCGTCTGTCATACTATCTGGTGTACTCGTCTGTGATATCACCTTTGCTGGAATATTGCATCGCACACTTGTAAAAATACTTACAGGATGGACTGGGAGAGTTTTGATATCCTATTTCCAATGGCAAATGTGTCGAGAATCCGTCGACTTTGTGGTGACAGTAACAAGGCAGAGTCGGTACAATCCTGAAAAGGAGGGAAAAAAACTCAAGTGAAACATTTCCCATGATGCTTTTCCTGATAATGGCATGTCGGCGAATCATATTAAGAATATCCCAATGAAAGAGTACTCGACTGACATTGACATGTGTGGAACTGGGGAGTTCCAACTTATTTATCATAATGTCCCGCCCAGTCTTGGCGAAACTGCGCGAAGAGACAAATGCACTTTTATTTACTCTACCTAGCACAATCTTTATTTTGCTCACAATGTTTTGGTATTTTTGTTCCTTGGTTATTTAAAACAAAATATATTGGAGACAGCTTGTACATATATACGTTAACCATATAATTGTACCTAGTTGTGTAACTTGCCAATTACTTTCTAAAAGACACAGCACTTTATCTAGGCAAAAATGAACAACGATACATCGTGGGTTGTCTCACCTTGTTTACCTTGACAGCATGTTTGTGGTGGATGAGCGACACCTGGTGGTAGTCTTCGACGGAGAAACACGGACCTGACTGTTCAAACAGACCAGGAAGTTAAGTTAGTTCGCCTGTTGATCCATATGTCAAATGATTTGCAAGCAACGTTTCACATGTAGTACAATCTGAGACAGGTTTCAATATCTATCGCTTGCTCAATTTTTGAATGACATACAAAATATCGACAGTAACCAGCTGACCTGAATGTAGGAAATGGCCAGTCGCACGCGGCACTGACCAACAGGCTTTGTCTTGGCGTTGACCGGCCCCACTGGATATACATTCATCCACCTGTCCACACTGTTAGTGGCGATGTCCTGAAACATCCAATACACCGTTTTCTCATGACTAAAATTCTGTGCGAAACGTATAGCTGTTTATGATACTTTCCACTAGTCAAGGGCTAATTCAAACCGTCGACTTCAAACAGCACACAAAGCCCACAGACGGATATGCTCTAAAACCCATCGGAGAGAGCCTCCTAATCGCAAGCGAGTGTAAAATGTTAATACCACATTTTTATGACATAGAACCACGATCTCCACACAAACAATGTCCCTTTCAAGCTTTTATGTACCGTGTTGTATATCAAAAAGTGTTCTGTAACCAATATGCTTCCACTATGCTTTTGGACTACCACCTAATCAATTACTCACCAGATGGTCTACAGTAAATAAATCAGAACAATATGTATTCATTCGCTTTTTTGTTGAGGACTGAACACGCAAACTGGCCTTTCGTTATTATAATCATTTCTAAAGGAATGTAACCCAATGAGTACCTCCTGGAGCCAGGGGGACGTGTACATACCCGTACAGGGACAACTATCCGACCGATGCATCCTGGGATATGTTTCTCATGCTCTGTTGAAGATGCCAAAACGTTGCGGAAGAAACTGAAATATAGAGATTACCAATGGGTGAGCGAGTGAGCTTTTCACCGTGTTTCAATTCTCTCACGTCCTGACCCGATGCCAGAAGCGATGAGAACCTGAACATGCGAACATGACACACTAGATCAGGGACAAGGGGTCGACAAAACTGGATTAAGCGAATGTGAATTCGAACTTATGATCATGAGATTTTGGCCTGCAAGGCAAACTACAAAGTCCAGAAATTTTAGAAAGGGCAGAAATGTCCTATAAAAGATACATTTGTATGTGTATGTCAGAGTATCTTAGATATAGAATTGTACCATGAAGGTGAAGTAAAACCTTCAAAGAGGATAATCCTACCTCTTGAGAGAGTTACCACCCTTGTCGTGATGTTTGCTTTCAGGAAGAGTCACATCCGCATCTTGGAGGAAGAAACACACGTGCAACTCATCTGTGAAGAGGTCTTCTATTTCCCTAAAGATCACAAGCGAGATTCTTTACAGAAGATATTTTTACACGAATAACATTGATACTATCTAGCATGAGGTCTTCTAGTTTGCTTCTAGAAAACACGGGAGGCTTTGGGTAAACAAAACCGTGATTCCTGGTTTATTAGAAACTGTTGCTCCGTCCATAACGTTGACCCATGATTCCGAATGGCTTGGACACCATTGTACATCCCCTCACAGACAATGATTCCATTCCCATACGCTCCTATACTATCAGGACAGTTGATGTCTTTTGTCATTACATTAGAAATCTTGGTTTTGGTAAGAGGCGACTGACGGGATCGGGTGGTCGGGATCGCTGATTTGCTTGACACATGTCATCTTATCCCAGTTGCCTAGGTCGATGCTCATGATGTTTATTATTGGGGTTGTCTCGTCCAGACTCGATTATTTACAACCCGTAGCCATATAGCTGGGGTATTGCTGGGTGCGGCGTTAAGCAATAATCAAAGTAGAAAAATATTGGTGTGAGGTTACAAGAAAGAACGGTCCACCATAACACGTTCTCACTTTCATAACTGGATAAAGTGACCCAGGTCTTTATTGTTTTGAATTCCCTTGAGTGATGCTCTCCCAGTCCTCATTCCTAGTAAAGTATTACTGGTTTCATTCTATATTTAGTCAGGTTTGTAATATATTGTGAACTCATCCTTCATCCGCTGATGCATTGTGGGTATTTAATTACTTAACCATATATCAACGTTTTGTTCCCATTAGAATGTAATTCGCATTTACGACTAACAATTAAGCACAAATAAGCGGGCGTTTGTCTCGAAGCAAGATATATTCACTTCAGCATGATGACGAATTAAAGTTCAGTTTGCAAATAGCAATCGATTAGGATGACATAAACTCAAATTTCAATGGGCGGTGTCATTATACGTCATAGTATGAATTGCCTCTTCAGTCAGTTTACGAAAGAAAATGATTAAACTGCTTCCCCCACCTACGTTAATTCCTGATGTGTCAGATCAATACTATTACTAGTTGCTTCTTTGGAGATAAACAATATATGATACATATCCACCACACACTGGGGTACTCAAGTGTGGGATCGGAATTTGCCGTTATGTACTAGCATATGGAGTCACACGGTTATGTAGATCGATGAGTTTACCAATATCGTACATGATCAAATATTGACCGAACATCCGGTGTCGCCTTTGATATTCAGTGCATGTAACGTCGACCTGTATTTCGGACTAGTAACTGAGAATTGTTGCTCATAAGAGTTGACTTTGTGTACGTATAAAAGAACAGGATTGTATGGTCAGGACAATACTAACGATTAGGAACCACGCCGTTTATCTACACATCATAGAACAACGGTTGTGTGTTTGGCTGTTGTTTAACGCCATATTCAGCAATATTCCAGCTATATGGCGGCGGTCTATAAATAATCGAGTCAGTGCAATGTTTGACAGCATGAGTATTGATCTACGCGACTGGAAAACGATGATATTGAATACCCGTGAAGATCCGGGTTAAAACATTGGTCTTCAGCAGCCCATGCTTTTGTCAAAGGGGCGACTAACGAGTGACACATGTGACAGGTTCCAAATTGCGTAGACTGGTGCCCATGCTGTTGATCACTGGACTGTCAGGTCAAGAGTCGATTATTTACAGATCACGATCATAGAGCTGGAATATTGCTGAGTGCGACGTAAAACTTAACTCACTCACTCACTCACTCACCCACTCTCTCTTTCTTCAGTAGATACGTGGTCAAGCGAACTCACAAGTAAAACTCTTCATTCCACTTTGGCTGAGCGAATCCTCTCGCCGTCTGAGATCGGAGCACATCATTTCCGTGTTCTTGTGAGCTTGATCGTGGTTGATTATGTTTTCGCAGCTGAAGTGGACTGCCCTTTGGGGACGACCGAGGGGACGCCCTGGGGGATGATTTGGGGGAATACTTGCATGACTTGGCCGGGTTTACAATGGTAAGTATACAGTAAGGGTTGAACTCGGACTGCGCTGCAAGAGAATATCCGGATGATCAGTCTTCTTCGTCTCCACCTCAGAAGGAATCTGTCACACACACCCCCACACCCCACCCCACCCCCCACACACACACCCACCCACAGCAACCTCATTCTCAGATTGTTTAACTTCTGTTGCGAGATTTCGTGCATGACGCCACTTGTGATGTTTAGCCTGATTCTCTTAAAGGAACCCGCACGTATATGATTTTCCCGAACTGTATCTAATTACTCATGGAACCCAAACATACATTGTGAATGATCTTACTGCAGGTCGTTTCCATGGAACCACATATTATGATGTCAGTACAACCCGACTGATGGTCATTTCCATAGAAACCAACAGGTATGGTCAGTTACATGAGAACCAACAGATCCATATTGTTTGACCCGTATGTGATATCGTTCCGTGGATCTTCATTGACGTTAAACCAAAGAACAACATAAACAGATTTGCCCAATCTACTGGTTGACTCACCTTTGGGCTGTTTGTCTACAACTCGAAGGTCTCGGGCTTCTATCACAGTTGCGCATACTTGGATCTTCTTTGGCTGAAAGAAAACGGTTAATATTAAACTAGACACTAAAACCATGTACCAGTGTCACGGAAGGCTTGGGTGTTTGTTTCCAGATCTGTTAATCGCCTCACCTTATTCTTTGCTTCTTCTCTGATAAAATATTCGTGATCGTCCTGATCGATTCCAAACACCTGCAAAATATAATATGGAAATCACTAATTACATTTCTCACTCATAATAATACCCTACCTCATGTTTAGGGTGACTTTGAGAAAATCTTCCTAATAGTCAATTAGCTGAAATTTCGCCAGTAATTAAACATTCCTTCTTTCAAGTGTGATTTCCGCAAATAAAGTGATATATCAAATGACATCTATTAAGCAAAGTTTCGGTGATATGCCTGCAATAGCTGTAACCAGCAATAGCTGTGATCTGCGCTCAGTCATGTTTACAATACTGTGGAATGTGACCCATATCCCGTTCAGAAACCATATATGTACATATTGACTTAACGCATATCTCCAGACTGTCCTCGACAATTTCATGTGACCTGCCTCCTCGGTCTGATGCAACCTATGTCCTGATCTTGCGTGATCTACCTCCTCGGTCTGATGTGACCCACGTCCGCGATCGTATGTGGCCTTCCTCTGATGCAACCAACTTCCCGTTCTCATCTGACCAACGTCACCAATCTGGTGCGACCAACGCATCTGGGGCCCGTGTCACAAAACTCTCGTAAGCCTAAGATCTGGTAATATTTCTCGTAGCATTTGTACCTGGTATACTGTAACATAGGAGGTGCCAATGCTACGAGAAAAGTTACGAGATCTTAGGCTGACGAGAGTTTTGTGAAACGATTACCAGGTGTAGCCGACATCCCCGATCTAATGTGATTTAGCCAGCCCAACCGAGTATATACGCCACGAACCCCTATCAGCGTGCCCAACCCATTCCTCTATCATAACTTACCCATTTTTAGATGACCCACCAGGTCCCCAGATGACGCCCCTCTATGAGCTACACTGTCTCCCTCTGTTGTCACTGTGCTGTCTTCCAGGTGATCCACTAACCGCTGAGTGCCCAACCCCCCTCCCTCTTTCGTGACTTAACTTTAGGTGATCCACCAGATGCCCAGAGGACCCCTCTGTGTGCCCCCTCCCCTTCCCTCTCTCGTTACTCGCCTGTCTGAGATGGTCAACCTGTGTCCCCGGAGGACCCCTCTCATCGCCCTTGCCCTCCCATTCCCTCTCTCGTTACTCGCCTGTCTGAGATGGTCCACCAGATCCCCGGGCCTGAGCCCAATCTCCGCGTCCGGGATGCCGAGTGGGTGGAGAAGGCATCTCAGTAAACCCCTGAACAGAGCCTCGTTCTGGGAAAACAAAGTCATTGCTGTACATGGACGAACTTCCAGCTTATGCTAATTAAAATGAGATTGTGGCTTCATGTTGATAACTATATAACCCGGTGGTCGACCAGCCATAAAGACATTCTGACATATGCAGTTGCCCTAGCGTTTAAAATATTCGAATTACAACCCGGAAGAATATAGAATACTTAAGCTGCGGTTTGTACACACACGATTTATCAACAGTGAAACTAGAGTGCAATAACTATGCGAAGTATCGACAAGGACACTGGAACAACGTTGAATCAAGACCCAACAGTGAAATTATGGAGTCGTGACAACATAACAACACCGTGACAACAGTCATAACAACACCGTGACAACAGTCATAACAACACTGTGACAACAGTCATAACAACACTGTGACAACAGTCATAACAACACCGTGACAACAGTCATAACAACACTGTGACAATTCTGTCTCACCTATGCGAAATCATAATGTTTATAACATAACGCCACACTTAACAATATTGCAGCTATATCACGAGGCGTCAGAAGTGGACTTCACACATTGTACCCATGCACGGAATCGAATCCGAGATATCGGCGTGACGTGCCAACGCCTTAACCACTTGGTTTTCCCACCGCCCACACCTATATGGCGGCAGTCTGCAAAACCACTCTAATGACTGAAGTCATGAGCATCGACTTACGCAGGAAACCATGACACGCATTAAAAGGTAGAGATTCCGAGCACCTGTCCTCGTTATTCGCCTTTAACGACAAATACAAATCGCCTCTTGCCACAAGGCTGAAGGCTATTGCAAGCCCGAAACCCCACGGGTCTAACAGGAAAGCAACAATACTGTAACAAACCTCTAACAACGGGAGTAATAATTTATCAACACAACATTATTGTGATAATATTGAGTGAGTGAGTTTAGTTTTGCGCCGCACTCGGCAATATTCCAGCTATATGGCGGTGGTCTGTTAATAATTGAGCCTGGATCAGACATGATCAAAAGCATGAGCATCGATCTAGGCAACTGGGAACCGATGACATCTGTCAACCAGGTCAGTGAGCCTGATCACCCGATCCCGTTACTCGCCACTTACGACAAGCGTAGTCGCCTTTTGTGGCATGGGTTACTGAAGTCCTATTCTACGCCGGATCTTCACGGATCTGTAATAATATTGGATCACCAGCGTAACTGTAATTACATAGGATCACTAACGTAACTGTAATTACATTGGACCAGCAACGTGAGAATGTAACTACATAGGAACACCAACGTAAAAAGGTAACTACAATGGATCACTAATGTAACAATGCATTGCTGTAATAACAGGGAAAAGATAATGCACCAATAATGTAACAACAGAATGCAACAACAGTGCATCACCAACGAAAACACGCTGTACAATATAATGTAAGAAGACGGATTTAATGGTAAAGCAGCAACATAACAATACTTCAGTAACACTGTAGCAACAAAATAATACTTTAACATCATTGTAGCAACAACATTACAATAATTTAACAACACTGTGAATACATAAAACATTCAAGCAGCAAGTATAAAGTCAAACCAATCAGCAACACTGCACATTTAATGTGACCATATTCACATTTCCTTAATTTAACACTGCTGTTATATGTATTTGTTTTATTCAAGTAGTAAAGTTGCTTTTAGTCTTAAAACAAGGGTGGTTATAACATCAGTAGAGGATTCTTGAGGAGTCGTGACACTGTACGTGACACTGTACGTGACACTGTATGTGACACTAGTGTCCAGCACATGCCGGACAGGGACAGCTATACTTAGCTCTGACTGCCAACCAGTCGGCGACCATACGGACAGACAGCAAAGCTGCGCATGGCCTCTACATTCCTGCAAAGTTAAGCCAACTCCGTGACACCGAAGACCTTTTTTAAAGCACATAGAGATTGTCACATATTTCTGCATCTACTTTTATCGTGACTGACTTGTGTATCTTGCATTACATCGGCCTACGGACATTGATAGCCAGCTTAACGCCGATTAGGAGATAGTGTATCGAGACACCTGCCGAAGATGATTTCTTTAAAGATTGCAGCGATCACCTGATAACAGCTCGGGTATCTAATGACTGCTTGTATAACGGACTGTATTTATGAAAATACTGTTCTTTAAATAAACACCGATGATCACGATTTGTCTCGCACTCATTCAAGGTGAAATACGGCGGGGTGGCCTAGTGGTTAAAGCGTAGCTCGTCACGACGAGGACCCGGGTTTGATTCCCTAAATGTGTACGAAGTTTGAAGCCATTTCTGGTGTAACTCGCCGTGACTCCTTTCGTATGGTCAAGATGCAGTGGGTTAGTTGCTGTCCCATTAACTGGCCAGCAGTGGGGATTTACAGTCAGAACGGATGTCAGCCAACCCACTCATTAAAATGACTTAGAGGATTGGTATGCACTTAGGCTAGGTGCATATCATCATATCCACCGTCATATTCGTCATAATATCAATCACTAGATTTCCAGATCCAAACTCGAGTGGAAACCATGTTATGGAAGCGACTGTAACAACGCACAATATGAAGTAACCATGGTGACCAGATGAAGCAGTTATCACATGACACCACTCAACTAAATATAAGGTCTGTAATTCTTCTGTGCCAATGACAATATTGAAGAAAGACCTTGAGATTCCAGTTCCATTCCTCTGATCAAAATACACATACAAACTTTCGATAGATTCCTGTGATATACATGAACCTTAAACGACAAGGTACTGTGAAAACAACAGTCTTACCATGTCCATCCTTCAAAAGGGAATACATTTATACTGTTGAACATCTTTTCACAAACGTCATACGACGATGGGTGCTTCACAAAGGCAATGCAGCGTTGCCCGAATACAAGATTTATGGGTGAAGACATGTTGTTTACTCAAGATACGACCCTGTGTGTGTTTTATACCGAACCTCTGAGTATATGCCCCCTCCGTCACCATACCTGTATGACTACCTAGACCAGGTAAACATTTGCGTAATTTGCATTAACCTAAATCCAAGATCCAGGGAACGCTTGTTGATAAAACACTGACCTTTGGTTGATAAGAAAGATCAAATGACACATGCTTAAACACAATATGTTGTTCAGAAAACTTTTTTCTTGAGAATAAAAACTGTGTGGGTAGGGGTGAATCGAGAGGTCATTTTCTCACCTCAATTGTTGCAACACTGTCACGTGACGCATTGCTGATTTTCCTTCCGACTTCGTTAAATAAGTGATCGAGATTGTACGAGTTTATGGAAGCTTTCCGTCGGTCGAAAGAGGATTTCCTCCGGAAACTCAACCGGCGGAACACTTTGGTGAAAACACCCGGTGATGATGGTGACGACGCGGCGCCATCGTTGGCGATAGGGACCGAGGAACATCTTCGTAGTGACATTTTGCTTGTGATAGTGGAACTTCAGAGTGGACGGTTTTACCCCCTATTTTCGTCATGTCCAAACTTGGCCTGTATTCTGTCTCAACAGGGCGCAGTACATGTGCTGTTAGAGGTTGTGTCGAAATGTCGGAGCTGTTATTGACATGGTACACATCAACGTGAATGCTCGCCTGTCAATCAAACTCTGTAGCAGGGCGGGGTAGACTGTTAAAGACAACCCTAGGGTTGATTGGGTGTGATCTGCCTCCACACCCGTGCTTGCCTCAAAGCCACCCCGCTACCGTAAATGCCCTTTTATGTCTAGATATAGCCTCTGAATATATTCACACATGCGTAGATCGACCCGTTGCTAAAACAAAGCAAGACACACAAGCCAAGCCCAGATTCCAAGTTCACGTGTATACTGAAGAGTCTTACAGTACTACTTACAACAAGGAATTAACGTGTCATTTTGAAAACCTTTAAAAATCAATCAGTAAAATCGATAACTGTATATTTGTCGAACAAAGTTGGTCTGTTATTCTGTTTGCAAAAATGTCCTACAAGCGACACGAGGTGTTCGATTTCACCCCTTGTCTCTCTCACTACCCTCCCCTCTCTCTTACAACTTCCCTTTCTCTCTCTGTCTCCCTCCCTCCCTCCGTCCCTCTTTCTCTTCTTTTGTCTCCTCCATCCGTCCCTCTCTCCTACCTAAGGTGTTGAAAGATCAAATGACGTGCTTAAACACAGAAGGATCCCGATAAAATAGTATCCGTCCCTCTCTCCAAACTAAGGTCTTGAAATATCAAATAACACAAACTGAGGTCTTGCCTCGTGATATAACTGATGAAATTGTATTTAAGGGGCGCGTAGTCAGGCACTACTTATAGCACCGACGCAACTTCATTTCTGTAGCAAAATTGAATATATTTATCAAGAACTTTGTTTGCTAATGGCGTTATTTATGTTGCGTTTGGCTAGCAGGGGGACTGTAAGTTAACTATACGGTATAGGCCAACTGGGCGTGTTGCTATCTAGGACAATTGACATTTAGTCTTGTCGATAACAGAGGAAGTATGCGATTGTAGGTCACATGTCAGGTCATGTGATCTGGGATTTGTCTCTTTCTAAAAATAACTACCACATGGGCAAACAGGTTAAGAGTATGGTTTTCGAAATACGCTGAAAACTATATCAACAAGTATTGATACACCAAATACCTAGGACAAAAACATCTCCTACAGGCATGTGTTTTAAATGTATGAAAATACTGATATTAATACCATTGTGAAATTTATGCGAAACATTTGAGTTGTCTGTACTCGCAGTATTTACACCATACATTTGTGACTCAGTTATCGCTGATTCACCTTGTGTCAGGTATCCGAAAAGGCGGTGAAACGTGGTAAAAAAATGTAAAAACATTATATCACATGATTCATGACGTGTCAACCTCCAAACATTATATTATTTACATATACGCGTTACTGTCTATGTATACATTTCCTGTTTGTCACTAAAACTTGCACTATTCATTCATTCATTCATTCATTCATTGTTAACTGTAAATTATTATAAATTAAATTATATGACAATGTTATTTATTCATCCGTTCGTTCATCTACCTAATGTAACTATTTATTCACAATATCGGATGTTTTTTCTCGAGGCACGACACCCATCCCAATTATTGAGACCTACCCCTTGTGTCAATATTTACGAATGTTTCCTTCTATGTCCCACCTGGTTATAGGACAGAAGCCATTTCCGGGATAAGATGTGAATGACTCATACTATTTCACAACGTGTGTAATTCCTGTTGAAATAATGCCAGTACTGGTAACAGATATCTCCACTATCACCCACGCGGACTTAACGGGTATTAAATATCTACACTACAAATTTTGAGAATGCCTTATCAAAAAGCGCCACCCGTGTCTTATCGATAATATGTCATTGTGTGTTTTAGAGCACCGGGAGACAAAAGCTTGCACAAACAACGACGGTTTGTACTGTAGGCTAGGTTTCTCTGTTGTATATTTGTATTTGAAGTATATACGTGGTTTAAGTATATAAGTATTTACAGATTAAGATATGAAATACCACAGGGAAGGTTCGGGAGATCCTGTAACAGTCAGTAATGCTCATCATCAGCTCAGGCCATTGCTCACTCTACATGTAGCCCAGACAGCGAATGACACATCTCACTGGAAACAATTAGTAGTAGAATACACCAAGAACTTTGGATAATGTGAAGAGTCCCAACACTGCAGCCACCTGGTTCACACAGAGTGTCGGGAGGCCTGAGTTCATGGGAGGTACTCCCCCAATGTCAGTTCAGTGACTGGGAGGTACCAAAACCTTAGATAACAAGAACATTGGCGAGTCGGTCATCCGGATTCAGCCTAAGAATTTGTGTCTTTGACTTGACAGCGAGCCTTCAGCTCTGAACTCCAGATTTTCATTTTTGGACACGTGGACACATCCCCAAGTACGTGTAGGTCGGACCTTCCACAAGTTTATAGTAACAACAATGGAAGTCGCGGTGGCTGAACGGGTTGTGCGGCTGACTTTATGTGCTGGCAATTAGGTTCCTCGCTCTAAGGGTGTGGATTCGATCCCCGGATGAGATTCAACTTAAAAAAGAACTAGAATTTGTACTTTTCTAAGAAAGGGTAATCCCAAATATTACAAATGTTACTACTGGAGAATATAATTATTCATGACGAAATATCAAAGTCAAAGAAATGTAAGATGTCATTCGGAACTGACATTTAACAGCACCTGAATAATTAATAGTGGTATATATGCTGCAGCTGGATATGGGAATGTTGTTACGTTACCCATACACAAGCATGACCCTCGGGACGATCTGTATGAATGCATTCTAATTCAACAGCCTATCTGGTGAGGTGTATTTTCCAAATACAAGTGCTCGTTTAACCCTCCGGACTGACAAAAACGGAGAACATACGAGTTTGATAAAAGGAGTCCGGATGCGAAGACAACCTTTTCACATCAAATCAAAGTATGTAATCAAACAAAACAATACAATTTATCCTTGTACTATGTTTGTACTAAGTGTACAGTTTGTATTTTGTTTACGTGTGATTTAACTGATAACAACGAACATTATCAAAGCAATAGCTCCACACACTCATACACCCCTATGGGGTAGGGGTGAGGGGAGCACCTTATCCCACTGTACCTCCTTTTGACCTGAACGTTTATTAAATGACCATTGAAACTCTCCCGAAAAATAGTGATGATGAACTGTGCAAGCCCTCGACTAACCCATTTCTGAACTGTGCACCCCCTTTCTGAACTGTGCACTCACATTTCTGAAGTGTGCATCCACCTTCTGAACTGTGTTCACCAATCTGTCTGAACAGTGCATCCACCTTTCTGAACTGTGCAGCTTCCTATCTGGACTGAACAACCGGTGTCGTGCCTGAACACCGACCTTTCGATTTGCGACTGGTCTCAGGACATCAACCTGTGGTTTCCTTTGAAGGTTAGGCTCTGGTTTGACATAATTAGGGTTGCGAATAATCCAGTCGAGATAAGGTCTTGATAAGGTGAACACATCGCACAAGGGGAACGTGTCGCATGCCATTTACAACTGACTGAAACGTAAAAGTTTACTATAATAATTAGCAGGGTGCTAATATTGAACACCGTTCATATCTGTGGTATAAATATCTATCGAATGGCCAGTGGATTCACTTTCGATTTCGAAATGGCAAATGCACAGCTAGATCAGAGATTCATCCCTGTCGCTCGCAGCTGTCTTTACCTGGTAGATGGCGGGTTCATGTACAAGGTCAACAAAAGAAAACGAGAGTGGATATCTTGGATATATACTGTGAAAGACTGCAGATCCACTGCATCAACAACGATTGACATCGTCACCATGGAGAAAGATGAACACAATCATCAAGGCTCACCCAAACATGTTTGCGATGGTGTCGTTCCCGTCACGAGAAAAGACGAACAATGAAAACAAGCCGGTCCAGCGTTCTTACAAAAAAGCAGAAATACATGCACTTAGGCCTACGACTGGATGGCACCCGCCACAGCTCGGAC